>NW_022900929.1:2478569-2490197 GCF_012274545.1 Fukomys damarensis
ATATATATATATATATATATATATATATATTCCCCCCACGAGGATCATAAATAAGTTCAAGACCAGACTGGGAAACATGGTAGCTTAGCAAGATCTTGTCTCAAAAATAAGAAGTAAAAAATAGGGCGGGGGTTAGAGCTCAGTGTGAAGGTCCTGGGGTTATCTCCAGTACATCCTCTCTCCCAAAAAGTGATATAGAAAAACAAGGTGTAAACCATGTGTGGTGGCACACAACTGTCTCCCAGAACACTGGGAAACTGAGGAAGGACTGCAAATTTAAAGCTGGCATGGGCAATTTAATGACTTAGCAAGTATGATAAAATAATTTTTTTTTTTTGAGATAGGGTCTTATTATGTAGTTGAGGCTAGCCTTGAACACAATATATAGCTCAGGCTGGCCTTAAACACAAGGCAATCCTCCCGCCTCAGCCTCCTGAGGGATAGATATGCACTACCACGCCCAGCTCCTAAGTATATTTTTAATACATACTAGTTTTTTTTCTCTAAGGTACCAGGATTGAATCCAGGCCTTGGCACTGAGCTACATCTCCAGCCCTCCCTGACTTGTTTTTAATTTTGGGAGAGGGTCTTGGTAGCTAAATTGTCATAGGCTAGGTTTGACTTGCAATCCTCCTGCCTCAGCCTTCCAGAGTGCTAGGATTATAAGCATGTGCCACCATGTCCTGCTTTTTTCCCCCCTTAATTCTTAAGAAAAATAGGCTATTTAATATGCAGAAGCTCTCAGAAAAACTATTACCACTTGTTTTATGTCCTTGTACAAAGACAGTATAGTTCAGAGAGATAAAGTATATCTAGAATTGTGTTAAAATATTTCAAATAAGGTGCCGTTAAAATAATAATTTAATTATAACAATCAAGTATTTAATTATGATAAAATAAATGATTCCCTTGGATGGGTGTGGTGGTACATGTTTGTAATCCCAGCACTAGGAAGGCTGAGGCAGAAGGATTGCCACAAGTCTGAGGCCAGCCTGGACTACATACACAGTGAGTTCAAAGTCAGCCTGAATTTCACAGTGAGACCCTATCTCTATTCCCTTAAGTTCTTCTAGTTCATTGGTAAATTCAGTAAATTATGCATTTAATTTTCTCACCAGAAATACCTTAACAGGTTACTGACATTTTTCAGTCAGCCCTCAATTCACCTGTTACAAATATTACTTTTTTTTTTTTTGGTACTGGGGATCGAACTTGGGACCCTGCACTTCAGAGACGGCCAGCCTGATAGGTAACAATAGGCATGACCCACTTAGGCAGCTGCCACTCTCTTGGATGCCTTTCCTTACCTCCCCAACTGGGCTATTAATGGACTCTGGCACCTGTCTGTCCCAACTACCACTGCTTTGTGAGCTAAAAATATCCTGGCCCTGATGCTTCCACAAGCAAGCTGGCAAGGCTAATCCTAAAGGGGACAGCAGAAGCCTCAAACAAGCAGGTTGACAATGGGTCTTGAGCAGGGTCCAGTTTGCGGATGGCTCAACACATGCTCAGCGACGATCCTGCCTTCAACCAGCCTGTGGGTGTGAGCACTGGTGTGTTTACCTGGGTATCACTGTGCCCATAAGAGGATTAGGCTGCAGGTGGCTGAAACAAACCTCATAAATTTCCACACAGCTTCAAGGATGAGAAACAGGAACAGCTCAATTTCTAAACTAAGCTGCCTCCTAAGCCCAGAGAGCATTCACAGCATTGAGCTACTGCTCCTGATCACACAGCACATCCGAATATCACATGTTCTTACCAAACCAACTGCATCCTACTGGAGAGCCATGGCCCTGTTTCCTTCTCACCTTGTTGACCAAAACGTATGTTCAGGAGAAGAGGCACTATGCCCAGCAGGAGGGCCGGGCCATTCACTGTCCCTGGAGAGTGTCCCACTTCCTCCGAGGGTGCTATGAGCGTGCATTAGGGTTTAGACCTAAAATGTCCCCCAAAGTTTCATGTGTCCAGAAGTGGGGCTTTGGAAGGTGACTGGATCAGTGATGGGAAAGTGTCTAAGACAGTGTGAAAGCATTAAGCATCCTCTCTGACCAGCATCCCATGGGCACCTGATAAATAACAGCTATTATCAATTGCAACAGGAGTGTTTTAGAGTACAAAAGAAAAAAAGCCTGCTGAGAATTCAGTAAAGCGGCAGGCAGAGAAGTGACTATTGAATGTGGCAAAATGAAAGTGACCTCAGCAAGGACAAGCACATCTTGTGAAGCAGCAGAGGCTTCAGCCCAGGCTGAAATGGACTGAAGAGTGAACAGAGTCCCTCACAGCACTCCCGCCTTGCTGGTGAGGGCACACCCTGAACAGCCTGGATGGAAGGCAGGCTGATAATTTTAGAAGTTACAAATGCTTAGAAACTTTGACATGGGATTCATTCAAGATTTGTTTTCCCAGTACCAGGGATTAAACTCAGGACTTTGCGCTTGCCAGGCAGGTGCAACACCACTGAGCTACTTCCCTTGTCCTTACTCAAGATATTTTTGCTGTTGATTTTATCAGCAAATATTTGCCGAGCCGCTTCTTGGGTGCTGATATTAGGGCAGGATACCAAGCAGAGAAATCCAACTATTTTCTTTAAGTTTATTTTCTAGTGAACCAATGTAAAAGGATAAAAATGCCACAAGCACAAGTTTCAGTGCTGTGCTGCCTGGAGAAGGGTCAATCTGTACCCACATCATCCACCATGTATCAGGATGAACTTTAAATGCATCCTGTTTAAAAGTGAAAAATGAACACCAGGCACAGTGGTGCATGCCTGTAACCCTGCCCTGCACATGCCTGTGATCCCAGCACTCAGGGAGGCCGAGGAAAGAGGATCCCAAGTTCATTCACAATGCAGAGCAACTTAGCAACTTAGGCAGACCTTGTGTCAAAATAAAAAACAGAAAGGCCTCACATTAATCTGCAGTATTGCACCCCCCAGAAAAAGAAAAAGAAAAAAAAGGGTGAAAACAACTCCAATGTCTACTGATGGACAAAGACAAGACTAAGGAAATGTTGCCAACTGGAGATTATTGGAAGACATAGCAACGGGCTGCAAAGCAATTCAGCAACAGAAAAGGACATGGGTGGGAGAAGCTGGTGACATTCCAATAGTACTATACCAATGTTAACGTCTCAGCGGTGTATGACACTGTGATTAGGTGTGATCTCACAGCTCATAGCAGGGGAAGCTGGCTCAGGGGTCCACAAGAGCTCTCTGCATTACGTCTGCAACTTTTCTATATGCCAAGTTATTTCAAAGTAAAAAGCTAAACAATGATGACTACACTTCAGTGTTGAGATAGGAGGATGGAGAATGTGCAAGGCTGTAGGGAAGATTAGCAAAGAGCTGATTTTTATTGAACATGGGACCATCTATACTGGTCCATTCTTTATATATTCAAATATTTCCATAGTAAAGCTTTCATTCTATTTTATTTTTTTGTGGTACTGGAGATTTGAACCCAGGGCCTCCTACCTGGTTGGACAAGTGCTCAACCGACTGAATACATATCCCCAGGGACCCATAATAAAGCTTTACCCCAAAAGCAATAAATCAGATGATGTCACACACCCAGCTCAACAGCCTTCTTCCCATGTGCCCATGGTGAAAGCCAAAGTCCTTATGAAGGAACATACTCCTTTCCCGACCCACCCCAGACTTGGGGGGCGGGGGTCCTCTTGCTTCTCCCCGGCCCCTCCTTCCTCACCTGCCCAGTGGTTTTCCTGCTACTATTTCTCTAAGGTAGTGCTACTCAACACCACCACAGCATCATGGGCTCTTCTAAGAACTGCAGTAGTGGACATTCAGTGGAATCAACCCCATCACACTACTGTGCAGCCACCTCCACCATTCACACCAGAACTTTTTCATATTCTCAAACTGAAACTCTACACCCCTTAAACTAACTCCCCATCCCCACTCCAGCTCAAGGTGCCCCCATTCTACTGTTGCTCTGAGTCTGACTGCTCTAGAGACTCATTTAAGTAGAATCCTACAGTATGTCCTTTTGGGGCCACTAAATCATTTAGCAGAATGTCTTCAAGGCTCACCTATGTTACAACTTGTGTCAGAGATTCTTTTTTAAAAGCTGAACAATATTCCACTGTGCAGACAGTCAATATATCCTCAATCTATTCATCTGCTGACCGACTCTGGAATTATTTCCACCTTTTGACTAATGGAGTAATGCTGCTATGAATCTTGAAATACAAGTACTACTGGAGTGTTTGTTTGCAAATCTCAAGGATATTTACCCATAAGAATTTTTAGGTCATATGCTAAGCATACACCCAACTTTTTTAAGAAGCATCAAACTCTCTCTTCTGGGAAGTTGCACTACTATATTCCCACTAGCAAGGCACAAGGGTTCCAATTTCTCTATATCCTTGCTATCCTGCCCCCCCCCCCACTTTGGTAACAGAGATTGAATTCAGGACCTTGTGCTTGTGAGGCAAGTGGCAGACTAGTCCTCTTTTTTAACAACAACAAAAAGTAATAGCCGTCCTACAGGCATGGCAGCACACACATGGCTGTAATCCCAGTTCATGGGAGACTGAAGCAGGAGGACTGCAAGTTCAAGCCCAGCCTGGTCAACTCAACAAGACCTTGTCTCAAAATTAAAAAATAAGAATGAACTGGGGATATATCTCAGTGAAAAGACACTGGGTTCAAACCCCATTATTACCCTCCAAAAAGCTATCCTAGAAGCAATGAAGTGGTACCTCATTTTGGTTAAGTGATTTGCATTTTCCGTAGAGTTTAATATGCTTTCATGGATTTACTGGCTATCTGTGTAACTTCTTTGGAGAAATCTATTCAAATCCTTTGCTAATTATTGGATTGGGAGGTTTTTGACTTATAAGAACTCTTTATTTCTTTATTTCTTTATGTTTGCTTTTTGAGACAGGGTCTTACTATGTAGTTGAGACTGACCTGGAACTCACTATGTAGCCCAGGCTGGTCTGGAACTCACAGCGATCCTCCTGCCTCAGCCTCCTGAGTTCTGGGATTTCAGGCGTGCGCCACCTCGCCCAGTTTAAGAACTCTTTATATATTCAGGATATTAATCCTGTACCAAATATATGACTTGCAAATAATTTCTTTCATTTTGTGAATTGTCTTTTTTCATGCCAGGAAGGCGTGGGGAATTAGCTTAGTGGTTCCACAGCCTGCCTCTTTTCATGTCAGGGATTGAATCCAGATCCTCACACGTGTCAAGACTGATAAATGGTTTTTTTTGTTTTTTTGAGACAAGGTCTTGCTATGTAGTTCAGGCTGGCCTTGATCTCACTACGTAGCCTAGGCTGGCCTCAAACTCATGGCAATCCTGTCTCAGCCTCCCAAGTGCTGGAACTACAGGCATGAGCCACCATGCCCAGCATCATAAATGGTTCTAAAGGATTTTTTCCTTCACTTTACATATGGTGGATATCTTTTTTTTTTTTTTTTTTTTGGGTACCAGGGATCAAACTCGGGTCCTTGCACTTTAGAGGGAGGCAGCGGAACTACTAAGCTAAACCCCTGGCTCTGGTGGATATCTTTTAACATCCGTACATAGAGATTGATTCCATATACTTTAATATCTGCTTGAACCAACTGACAATTATATGTGGGTCTCTCTGAAAATGAGTCAAAGATACAAGTAACCACTATACTATTCTTTCAAATTTTATGTTTAAATTTTTCAAAACAAAAGTTTTAGCCAGATGTAATGGTGCACACCTGTAATCCCAGCACTCTTAAGAGGCTGAGGCAAGAGGATCTCAAGTTTGAACCCAGCTGGCAATTTAGCAAGACCCTGTCTCCGAAATAAAGGGCTGAAGTTGTAGATATAGCTCAGTGAAAAGGCTGAGTTCAATCCCCAGTAACCATCACTAACTACCGCGACCACCACACACACAAATATATATGATTAAAGCATTCATTTGAAGTACTTGCCATCTCAAGTACACAGCTGTCCTGTATCTTAGAAGCCAGAACAAACCCCGAAGCTTAATTGAGCTCATAATTTTGAACTGGCCCACTAGGCTTTCATAGAAGTGTATAAGCTTTTATGGGGTTTCCTGAGAGTCTGGAATTTTCCCCACTTTTCTTTGAGGAGCCTGATCTATATCAAACAACACAATAAAACTCATTTCAAGCTGCATTCAACCTTGGGAAGGGGTACTGGAGATCTTTAGACAAAGTCCTTCAGTGCTCTCCATCTTCCCCTCTGAACCACCTTCTTCTTCCTCCCTGACTGCTTTAGCCCCACCACTCTCACCTCACCCTTCCCTGCTAGCCTTGCCTCAGGGGTGGGGCCCTTTGCCAACCTCAGCTGTCCTCAATTCAGACACCTCTGGGGTGAACACCCTCACCTAGCCAATGAGGCCCCCTCTGTCTGCTCTACTGAGAATCCAACAGGCTCCCCAACCTCCTGCTCGGGACGCAAGAAAAAAGACTTCCAGGTAACAGATGGTGACCGAAACCTATGGAGCTATGGATTTAGAAAATCATTCAGCAGAAGATTAAGAACGAACAGTTAGAGAATACACTTGTAATCCCAGCACCCTGGGAGGCCAAGGAAGGAAAACTGCAAATTCTAGCCCAACCTGGACAACTTGGTGATTTAGCAAGACCCTGTCTTAAAATTTTCTTTTTTTGTTGTTTTGTTCTGTCTTTTTGTTTTTTGAGACAGGGTCTCATTACGTAGTTGAGACTGACCTGGAACTCACTATGTAGCCCAGGCTGGTCTCAAATTCACAGCGATCCTCCTGCCTCAGCCTCCCGAGTGCTGGGATTACAGGCGTGCACCACCACTCCCAGCCTTGTCTCAAAATTTTAAAATTGCCCAATGTGGTGGAACACACCTGTAATCCCTGCATTGGGGTGGCTGAGGCAGGAGGATCACCATAAATTTGAGGCAAGCCTGGATACACAGTAAGTTCAAGGCCAGCCTAAACTGCAAAGTGAGACCCCCATCTCAAAAAACAAACAAACAAACAAAAAAATTGTAAAGGCCAGGCATCCAGTTCTGTGCAAAAGTCCTGGGTTCAATCCCCAATACCAAAGGGGTCAGAGTAGCTGGGAATACAGAACCAGGAGATAGTCTGCAGCCAAAGGAAAGGTTCACAGGCCAGTGAGCACAAGGCAGCAAGACAGAGGCTGCAGGTGAAACAAGGACATTCCCTGGTTTGACAACTATCATCAACCTTCACCGTATCTTCTCTTTTTTTCAGGCTTTCTCTTTTGGTGGTTGTAAGAATCTAGGTGACCTGAGAGGTACTTGATTCTTCCCATATGCAATAATTGAAAAGTTTTAGGAATGATTTGTTAAATGATAGCAGTTGCATGGTACTATAATCTTGCCTTTACTATGCTGAGCACTTGGTATGGTTCCTTGGGGTCTTACTGCCTTATATTTCAAGATTCTGCATAAACAGGATGTTAACAACTCCACAAGATTAAGGCTTATTTGCAAACACTATTTTTTTTTTTTTTTTGAGACTTCTATGCTGTCCAGGCTGCCTGCCAAATTGTAATCCTTCTGCCTCAGCCTCCAGGGTAGCTTGTATTACAGGCACATGCCACAGTGCCCAGTTTGCAAACACTTTTAAATCATAACCCTTCTCAGTCTACAAATTCCTTTTGCATCTATTTTCTCATTCAACCACCTTTCATACTAAAAAAGGTGTTAACCTCTTTACAGTGCTTCACTGGTGCTGGGCTGTAGCTTAGGACCAGAGTGGTTACCTAGCATGCTCAAGGCCTAGATTTATCAATATTAACAAAAAGAAAAGATCATCTGGATTAAATTTAGTACAGCAGTATACACCTGATATCTCAGCTGCACCAGAATTTGCAGGAAGTTGCAAATTCAAGGCCAGCCTGAGTAACTAATAGAAACTCCACCTCAAAATAAAAATTTAAGGGCTCTGTGCCGCGTGTTCAAACTCCAGCATTGTATTAAAAAAAAAAAAAAGTTGATAGTGTAAGTAGACATGAAATATGGAATCATTCAAGATTTACTACTTTGCACCAGTGTGGTGGCACACACCTGTAGTCCCAGCACTCGGGAGGCCAAGGCAAAAGGAGAGCCATGGCTACACAGTGAGACCCTGTTTCAAAAACAAACAAACAAAAACAGATTTAGGGCTGGGGATTTAGCTCAGTGGTGTAGCTGCCTGCCTCACAAGTACAAGGTTCTGAGTTCCATCTCTGGTACAAAAAAAAAAAAAAAAAAAAAAAGATTAACAACTTTGTAAACTAATAAAGAAGCATGCTTGAGAAAAGATCATTAGCTGGAGCTGTCCCCCTTACTCAGATTCTATTTCCTGTTGCACTTCCCTCTACCAGAAGGGCAGAACAATAAACTTCAAAAACAGGTAAATTAGGTCAGGATTTAACTAAGTAGCACTGTGCCTACTCTGCAAGCACAAGATCCTGAGTTTGATCCCTGGTACCAAACAAACAAAAACCAGGCAAGTTAGTGGTTTTTCACAAATGAACAAAAAACTCCAAAATCTTCAAGGGAGCTTAAGGGAGCAGATAAAGTACTGCACCTAGGATAAAACACACCATTCCCCCACCCGCAGGATGTTTGTGGCTGTTTGTTACACTTGCTCAAATCCAAGATTAAGCCTGAAGCCTTCATGCAGTTCATAGGAAGCTCTTTCCTGAGGTACTTGGTAGGACTACCTTATGAACGCACCATCCTCCACCTGCACCCAACTGCTCCTGAACTAAAAGCCCATTTAGCTCCCCAGATCCTCAGCAGCTGTCTGTCCCAGGACCATCACTTGGTATCAAGCCTATTATGTCACCCAATATGGGCTTTCAGTATTGATACATCTGCACTCGCTGACTACCCACACCTCTCTTATTATAGATCCAACTTCCCTCCTCCAAAATGCAGTTGCCTTCAATCACTGCAGTGCAGCCTCCTTGTTATGACATTTGGATCTGAATAACCTTTCCAGGGATGATCTCACTGTCCTACAAACAAGTGAGCAATTTGGAAACCTGAAGCATCACACTGGTATTGGAGTCATTTACTGTTTACTGCTTATAAAATGAGCCTTCAGCATTCCTGGCAATGGAAAAAGCCGGTGCAAATATATGCTGATCTCAAAAAGTGCTCTCTGAAGCAATGAGAACTAAGGCGTGGGGACTGACGGCATCCAAAGAGGTAGGGGAGCACATTCGGGTGGAAATAACAGCCTGTCAATGTCCAGGGGCAGGAGGGGCTTGGTGCACACAGAGTAAATAGGAAACCCTGATGGAGTGCAGTAAGCAAGGTATGAGCCAGGTGAGACTTGAGAGAGGTGTGGAAGCCAGATCTGCAGGGCAGAAACTCGTCAACTGCATTCTGTGTGGCTGAAGAGCCATTTTGTTTTGTTACAGGAATAATGTGACCTGATTTATGTGTTTAATAGACTTCTCTAACTGCTCAAAGGTGGACAGAGGGAGGGTACTCCAAAGTGTTCAAATGAATGATTAGAGCAGCTTAGACTAGAGTTGGCAACAAATGGAAATATATGAGAAAGGTGCGGTTTTGTTTTGGTTCTTTGAGACAGGGTCTCGCTAAATCACTCAGGCTGGCCTTGTACATGTCATCTTCCTGCTTTAGCCTCCCAAGTGCTGAGATTACAGGCTGGGTAAACAGGTATGCTCCAAGCGCCTAAAGTGGGGTTTTTAAAAAAGATAATATTTGGGCTGAGGATTTAGCTCATTGGTTCTGCCGCCTGCCTCACAAACGCAGAGTCCTGAGTTTGATTCCCAGTACAAAAAAAAAAGAAAGAAAGAAAGATAATTCTTGACACAATAGCATTAAGTAGGCCGGGGATTTAGCTCCGTGGTTCTGGTGCCTGCCTCGCAAGCACAAGGACCCAAGTCCCAAGTTCGATCCCCAGTAACAACAACAACAACAAAAAAAAAACAAGCCTTAAGTAGTACAGTCCCTTATAGTCCCTCTTGTTGTTTCGTTTTGTTTTTTGTTTTTTAGTTTTGGAGAAGGGGTCTCACTATGTAGCCTAGGCTGGCCTCAAACTCACAGCAACCCTCCTGCCTCAGCCTCCTGAGTGCTGGGATTACAGGTGTATGCCACCATGACCAGCTCCTCCAGCCATTTTATAAATGACAAATTGTATGCAATTCTAGACACACGGTTCCAAAATGGAACCTTAGAGGTCAAATACAGTCTCCAGATACTTTTTTTTATTTTGGCTTCAAAGTTCTCCTTTGAAATTCTGAGTTAATTTGATACCTGAAAAAGCAGGATGTCTGATTTCTCTTGGAGATCACTAAATCTGGCAAACACTGGCTCTTGCTTCCATTGGGTGTGACTAGAGCACAGGCTTTCTAATTTACCATAACCGCCACAGCCAGCACCTTTTATTCATTTGTATCACCTGCTGCAAAAATATTTGCATTTCTCAATCCTCTAGCCTGGAAGTATTTAAGGATGTCACAAACCCTTACTCACATAAAAGCATCTCAATGTGAACCTTAAAACAAACAGGTTCACCTCAACTCACTTTAACACAATTTTGATCAAAAGATGGCTTTAGATCTCATGTGGTCTACCACCTTGTGTCAGGGACCCAAAACCTGAAAATACACGCCCTGCAACAATTACACTCAGTTACCACCAAACCAGAGAAAAACCTGGTCCCACTGCTCAGATTGGCTCATTCTGCACACCAAGAAGCAAGGTAAATACTGTCAGACTGTAAACTCCCCAAGGACAGAGACTGTCCCTGTGACATTCCAGGCATGTAAACAGAATCCAAAACCAGCTCAGTAGCTGGACATCTGTAAGAATTCTTAACCTGACCAATTCTCTTCCACTAGAAGTACACATTATTCAAGAGAAGTAGAAATGTCTGTCGTTTACTGCAAAGAGCGTCTCTAAGGTGCCAATATATGCGCTATTATTTCACAACTGAATTGTTTGGGGCCTTGGAAATCTCTTTTCGTCTCTACTTCCTCCACCCTTGTTTTCTCTCATCCCATTTTCATCCCCACCTTACTTCTACCCCTGGCCAGAATAAAAGAGATACACTGATCAAAACACCACTAACTTCCAATCTATTTTAAGCTTCAACGATAAGATGGAAGGAATCTGCAAAGTTTGGGAATCAGAAAAGACACTCATAAATCCATCACCAGCACTCAACAGCGTCCTTTCCATCTTTTCCACACCAGCTGCGGGATCTGCTCCCCAAGGTTCCTTTGCAGAAAGCGGGTAACAACCTTAGTGAGTTCTCCTGGGTGAAGGTGCATGGGCAAATGCACAGTGCATGGCACACACTCGGCCTCCGACCAGTGGCTGCCACCGCAGGAATCTGCATACCGCTCGGCGAGGTGGGCAGGGCCACCCTGGGCCTTCGGGCAGTCGGGGAGGGACGAGGGGTTCGGGGTCCCGGCTCACCCACCTGCAGGCGCACGTTGAGCATCATGGAAGCTACGATGTAGAGGTAGGGGAAGTTGATGCGCAGCCGCCAAGCCAGGTCGAAGAAGATGAGCAGCGTGCGGGTCAGCCCCTTGCAGAAGACCCCATAAGAGCGGGCGGCGGCCGAGCGCGAGAACCGGACAGCCAGGCCCGACAGAACTGCCGCCATATAGAGACGCTCTCCGTGCCCGCCCAC
>NW_022900929.1:2490292-2510213 GCF_012274545.1 Fukomys damarensis
CCGCGAGCCGCCTCCTGCTTCCCGGCTCGGGCGCGCGGCCTGACGTCACAAAAGCCCGCCCAGCGCCTGCGCGGGCCTCAAACCCCGCCTCCACCGCATTCCCGCTGGGAAAGTACGCAAGGACGCGAAGAGGCGTGAAAAGGAGCCTGGTGCATTATCTCTGGATGCCCCCTACTGGTGAGCCTGAAAATAGGAACAAAGGGAGGAGATCAGGGGCGTGGCCGCAGGACAATGTGAATGCACTTTATGACACTGAATTGTAAATTTAAAATGGTTACAGTGGTAAATTTTATGGTGTATCTTACTACAATTTAAAAAAATGAAAGGAGGCTTTTGAGGACAATGAGTAATCCATTCTCCCCATGTGGATCGCTTGGGGTCCAAGATGTTCTTGTTTAGTGTCATTATACATAGTTTAATCTTTTAATAATTATAATATTAACTAAAACCCTTGATTTAAAAGTAATTAAACTTCACAAACTTCCGGTGTTCTGCTTTTGCTTCTTTGTGGTACAGAGGATTTTCAGACTTTTTTTTTAGTTTAGTTTAATAGTACACGTGTGTAGTACATACATAATGCTTAAATTCCTTGTGTGGAATTGGTACGTGCACATAACACATTTTAACTCCTTTTTGCATCCCCTTTCCCTCCCTCCATCTCTTGATCCCTTTTCTATTGGGGGGTACGTGTTTACATGCCTTCACCTCTTAATTCTTTATCTCCTTCCCTTCTCCTCTCCCTCCAACTCTTGATCCCCTTCCTATTTGAGAAAAATCTCCCTACTTCCTATTATCATCTTTTATTTTGCTCTTTATTTATAACTTGGGTTTTTCATATAAGAGAAACCATGCAATACTTAAGCTTGTGTGTCTGATTTACTTTACTTAACATTATACTCTCAAGATGCATCCATTTTCCTACATAAGACTTGAGTTTATCTTTATGGCAAAGTAGTTCTTCTCTATTGTTTGTAAACACCACATTTTCTTTGTCCATTCATCTGTTGATGCACATACAGGCCACTTCTAAGATTTAGCTGCTATAAACATGGGTATGCATGGATCACACCCATGATAAAATGCATTTAATATGCATTTAAGGGCTGGGGATTTAGCTCAGTGGTACCATGCCTGCCTCAAAAGCACAAGGTCCTGAGTTTGATCCCCGGTACCGGGAAAAAAATATGCATTTAACATGATGAATTTAACTCTTTTAGGAAGATACCTAGAGGGGAATCACTGGATCAAATGGAATTTCTAGTTTTAGTTTTTAAGGAATCTCCATACTGATTTCTGTAGTGGTTGTAGTAGTTTACATTCCCACCAACAGTATAGAAGGTTTCCTTCCCTTTCTCCCCCACAGCCTCTCCAGTATTTGTTATTATTTGATTTCTTGATGATGGTTATTCTTTCTGGGGTAAAATGGAATCTCAGTGTTGTTTTATTTGCAACTCTCAAATAGCCAGTGATGTTGAACATTTCTTCATGTATTTATTAGCCATTTGTTCTTCTGTGGTGTCTATTTCAGCTGACCATTTTTTGATTGGGTCTTTTAGTGGGGGGTCTAATTTTTTAAATTCTTTATGTATTTTAGATATGAGTCCTCCAGGGAATAGCTGGCAAAAATTTTTTTGCACTCTTTAGGTTATCTTTTTACTCTGTGGGTTGTTACATTTGTTATGAAGAAGCTTTTTAATGCAATATGATCCTATTTCATGATTCTCATAACTGTTTCCTGAGCAGCAGAGTTCAGAAAGTCTTTTCTTATGCCTACGATTTCAAGAGTTTTGTCTATCTTGTCTTCCAGCAGGTTAAATGTTTCAGGTTTAATTCTTTGACATTTGTGGTACAGGAGATTGAACCGAGGGCTTTCACACTGATCTACATCCCAGCCTTTTAAAATTTTGAGACAATGTCTTCCTAAGTTGCTAAAATGGCCCAGCTGGGTTCGAATTTGCAGTCCTCTTGCCTCAACCTCCCAGGATGCTGAGATGTATGGATGTGCACAACGACACCCAACCTTTATTTGTTTGGTTTTTTGTTTTGTTTTGTTTTGTTTTTTGAGACAGGGTCTCACTATGTAGTTGAGACGGATATGGAACTCACTATGTAGCCCAGGCTGGTCTCGAACTCACAGTGATCCTCCTGCCTCAGCCTCCTGAGTGTTGGGATTACAGGCATGCACCACCATGCCCAGCCGCACACCCAGCCTTTTTTTTTTTTTTTTTTGATAGTTTTTACATTACTACTTGGGAATCTAGGTTTCTATTAAAGATTTGCCATGGTAGGAAGATATCTCACTTCCTTCTAGTTTCAGACAAAATATTTCATGTCTTATTACTTCTGCCTATCAAGGAATTTGGTACGAGTAGGAAAAGAATTTCATCAATAATTGTCTCCTAAGAAATTGACAGCAGAAAGCAAGCATATAAAAAATGGATTTCTTTCATGTTGAAATCTCTGAGCCCACCCAAAGGGATTTGCAATAATAATTCTTTTTGGCAGGTACCAGGGAATGAAATATAATCACTTGTTTAAAAATCACTTCTGAGGGCCAGGGATTTAGCTCAAGGGTTCCACTGACTTCCTTGCAAGTGCAAGGTCCCAAGTTCCATCCCTGGTACCAAAATAAATCATTTTGAAGATTGACATGGTAGTACATGCCTCTAATCCCAGCACTGTGGAAGCCTGACGCACGACAGTCTAGACAACACAGTGACTTAGCAAGAACCTGTCTCAAAAAATAAAGCGCTTGGGATACATCTCGGTACAAAGGCCCTGAATTCAATCCCCAGAACTCCCTCTTCACCCCCAAATTCTTAGTACCACAAAATAAAATTAAAAATCATTTTGAAATCCTTCATAAAAATATTTATTCATAGATGTTTCTACTATCATCATTATGACTTACTATCATAATTTTCTTTAAATGTCTACTGTGTAAAAATAAGCATTCCTTTTGGTGCTCAGTAATATATTTACTATCCATTGTGTTTCAGGACAAGTTCAGGTATTTCAGGGTTTTAACTTTCGACTAACTTTATTATTAAAATGATATTTTTCAAAGAATTCTCACAAGCCTTTAATTCCCTTTATTTTTGGAATATTATATTTTTGCCACATTTATGGTTGACATTAAAAAGCTCACTTTCTTTTTTTTTACAAGCTATTTTTTCCTTTCAGTGCATAATGGATGCCTTCCTTGAGCACTGCAGAACTCAGGCTTCTGAATTATCACTATTTTTCTAGTTATGCCCTTAAAAGCAGCAAAATGGAAGAGTTCTTTATGGTGTATTTGGGACAATAACTTAAAGATTTTAAAGGTCAGGGTCTTCAGTGGAAAATTTTCTGGAAGACACAGAACCAATTTGGCAGTGAGTTAACAGGGTCCATTGAGATCAGCTGAATTTATTTTCAGGCTTGTAAAGATTTCTCACTGGTGGGAAATTGGCAGCCCTGTTTATTTGAACTCCTGCAAGACCAGACGGATTGCAGCACTGTGAGAGACACGTGCATGTACACATATTTACTTCTTCCTTTGTCTCTAAATGCTGTTGAGGCCATGAGGCATTTTAACAAGCCATTCACACAACTACACACAAAATTACCACGAAGCTAAACTGAGCTAGATAAGAAGCCTGTTATAACCAGACACAATAAAGGTCAAAGGAAAGATTTTTTTTTTGAGGTCTTGGATGTAATAGGGTTGGGCTGGGGCTGTACTTCAGCGGTAGGGCACACAATTTGCATGTGTGAGGCCATAGCTTTGATCCTCCCTACCAGGGGTTAAAAAGATAACAGAGTTAACTATGGTGTAGCTGGTAAATTAGTCTAGGCTGAGCCAGGCACTGTGGCTCATGCCTGTTATCCCAACATTTTGGGAGGCTGAAGCAGGAGGATCCCAATTTGGAGCCCAGCCTGGGTACTTTTGCGAGACTCTTTCAAAATAAAAAGGGCTGGGGCTGTAGCTCAGTGCAAAGGCCTTGGATTCAATCCCCAGGACTGCCAGAGAAATCAGGTTCCAGAGTCAGCAATGTCTTCCAGTTCCTGTGACCTGGCTCTATAGACTGAGGAAGAAGACACTAGTTTTCCAGATATTTGTGACAAGTAAATGTAGCATTGGGCACAGCTCCAGACAGATAGAAGCTACCCAGAAGGTGGTAGCTATTTTCATGCTCAGAGCTCTGGAGTCTTAAACAGAATGCAAATTTAGTGGCTCCCTTAATACAATATTCATTATGGAGCCCAGTGTGGTGGTGCATGCTTGTAATCCTAGCACTCTAGGAGACAGAGGCAGGAGGATTTCAAGTTCTAGCCCAGCCTGGACAATTTAACAACCTAGTTAGACTCTGCCTCAAATCAACCTTCACACTGAGGTACATCCCTAGACCTTTTTTATTTTTTATTCTGAGACAATGTCTCACTAAATTGCTCAGGTCAGACTTGAACTTGTGATCCTCCTAGTCTAGTGAGGAATCTCAGTGAAATACTATTAGGAAAAACAACTGAAACCAAGGGCCAGGGATTTAGCTCAGTGGTGCCATGCCTGCCTGGGAAGTGCAAGGTCCTGAGTCTGGAAAAAAAAAACCCAAAAAACTACTGAACCCAAACCTATTAAATTTCTACATCTTATTACCAGAGGAATATATAAAATGATTACAATGAAGAAGTCAGCAAAATCAAGAGGACAGTATTTACAAAGCGGCATTTAAACCAGTTGTGTTAATACACATCTGTAATCCCAGCATTCTGGGAGGCTGAGCCAGGAGGATCACAAGCTCGAGGCTAGCCTGGGTAATTTAGACTTGTCTCAAAATTTAAAAAAATACAAGATGGCTGGGGATATAACTCAGTGCAAAGGCTCCAGTTTCAACCTTTAGTACTAGGATAGGAGGGACTCTTTTATTTATTTATTTATTTTTGGGGTGGGGGTTTTGAGACAGGGTTTCACTATGTAGTTCAGACTGCTCTGGAAGTCACTGTGTAGCTCAGGCTGGTCTCGAACTCTCAGCGATCCTAGGAGGGACTCTTAAGAAAGGAAGAGCAAAGGTGGAAGAGAACACCAAAATTAAGAGACTTAAGATTTAAGAAAAGAAAGAGACAACACTTGAGAGATTTTTCTATCAAATCTAGTATATGTTGGGGCCAGGATTTAGCTCAGTGGTTTTGCCGCCTGCCTCACAAACGCAAGGTCCTGAGTTTGATCCCTGGTACCACCCCCCAATCTAGTGTGTGGTCTTTTTTTTTTTTTTTTTTTTTTTGGTACTGGGGATCGAACTCAGGACCTTGTACTTGCAAGACAGGCGGCGGAACCACTGAGCTAAATCCCTGGCTAGTGTGTGGTCTTTTTAAAAAGTTAGGTAAGCCAGGCATAATGGCACCCATAGTCTGTGCTAGTTGGGAGGCTGAGGCAGGAGAAACCTTTGAGCCCAGAGTTCAAGACCAACCTAGCCAACATAGCAAAACACTGAATAATAATAATAATAAATCAATCATAGGGCTGGGGATGTAGCTCAGTGGCATGGTGCCTGCCTTGCAAGTGCAAGGTCTTGAGTTCAATCCCTGGTACAAAAAAAAAAAAAAAATCAACGATAAAAAGTTGAAATTAAGGGCCGGGGATTTAGCTCAGTGGTTCCGGCACCTGCCTCGTAAGCACAAGGACCCACATTTGATCCCTGGTACAAAAAAAAAAATTGAAATTATAGTTGAATGTGGTGGCACATGCTTTTAATATTAGTACTCTGTGAGGCTGAAGCAGGAACATCACAAATCAAGCCAACTCAGGACAATTTAATGACTTAGGAAGACCTTTTCTCAAAATAAAAAATGAAAAAAAGGTTTGAAGATGTAACTCAGTGCAAAGGCCTTGGGCTCAATTCCCAGTACCACCAAAAAAACTGAAACATGATATATATATAGTATAGTTTTCATCCACAGTTCTGGGCCCATAACTCCCTCTCTGTGGCAGCCATAGAAACTAAAATTTCTCTCCCTCAAGGTGGGTTATAGAAATTCTAGTCTTTCACCACCATACCAGCTGGCACAGCCTATAATCCCACCACTTGGGAGGCTGAGGCAAGAGGATTGCCATGAATTTGAGGATCGCCTAGGATACATAATGACTCCCTGTCTCAAAAAAATAACAAAAAGAAAGAAATTGATTCCTTCCCCCTTTTTCTTGAACTGGCCATAAAGAAATTTCTTCACCTATCCTTGCCCAATCACAGGTTATAACACCCTCTTATCAGAGGATCCCTGCCCTAGAGGAAAGAATACTGCACTGAGGCCTCCCTAGTTGGGGCCCCACCTGGATGGACCATGTCCTTTGTGTCTAGTCCATTTCCACTCAGTGGTGTGGGCTGAACTCATGCCCATGCCTTGAAGTCTCCATCCAGACCCCAAGAATATGGCAAGGGAAATTTAGAACAACTGCTGAATTTAGGTTTAGGAAGGTGGCGAACCTAAGAAGGGGTCATAGAAATTTGAATTTATAGCCAACTGGTCAGAAGCACAAATTGCAACCTGGGGCTGGCAAATGACAGATAAAGGTAGGGGAGAGCCAGAGATGGTGGTACATGACTGTGATCCCAGTACTATGTGATGCTGAGACAGGTGAATCACAAGTTTGAGCCCAGCCTGAGCAATTTAGTAATTTAGCAAGATCCAGTCTCAAGCAAAGTGTTGTGGGTGTGGAAGGTGGAGGTTGAGTCTCCATGTGCTAACCTATGGGCCCTAAACTCCCTTCCTCTGCTGAGACTTTATCAGCAGCATTCATGTCACTCCATATAGAAGGGCTGGCCCAACATTCAGTGAAAGAATGGTGGGCCAAACCTACAGACACATGGTGACAACTGGCAACCCTAGAGGCCTACACAGAGAAATGCACCAGTGGAATGCAGAAGAAGACACACTAGACTGCAGCAGTTGGGATTCAGATCTCACCCAGGAGAGGCAGTTGGCCAGTAACCATCTTAGAGAGCACCCAGCTGAGCTCAGAACTCAAAGCAGCTAGGGTTGACTCCACCTAGTAGCTTCAGGTGTCTCATGCAGGTGCTGAATTCAAGTCAGCAGGAGGTCAGGGAGTGGATAAGGTCAGCAGGAGGCACTCAGACTGTTGTAGGTTCAAGGCATCTGCTTCCAGCCTCATAGCCTAAAACCAGCCTGAACTACAGAGGAACTTAAGGGGTAGGCTGGCTGGTATTATCCACTACCCCACGTGAAGCTGTGGCTGGTATGCACGTATTAATCATTTTGGCTCTGGACTCCGTTTGCCTGCGTTGCCTATCAGTGACAGCAGAGACACCCCTGGATTAGACTTTTTTGGGGGTTTTGTTTTGTTTTCCTTTTCCTTTTTCTCCATTCTGGTTCTTGCTTTTTTTTTTTTTTTTTTCATGATTGTTTGAACACAGTTTCTAGTTTGTTGTTGCTGTTGTTCTGGTTTTTTCCTTTTCTCTTTTCCATCTGTCATCTTAACCAGTTTCCTAAAGTTTGTCCTCTAGCCTTGCTTATGATCTCTTCCTCTTCTTCTATTTCTGTTTTTTATCCCCTACTCCCTTTTACATCTTCTCCCCTTAGGATAAAATTGTGAAAAGACCTTATTGCATACAATTTTTAAGTTTGTTCTAGGTTTCATTATATAACCACAAATCTAGTTCATACTGTTAAAGGTAGCAAATTAATAGTTACCACAGTTTGTGAGTTTTTTTAGGCTGTATTGGATGCTCTTGTTATTGGTGATTGTATTATGTTAGCCAAGGAGACATAATTGTGCTAATCAGTTGTCAGGGTCTTTAAAAAAACAAACAAGAAAATCTATAGACTAGTATCAAAGAACTGGCCTTTGGGTCAAGTAGGCAGAAACTTCTCATCCCCAGTAAACTGAAGAGGTAGAATCCTGCAACAAACTCAAAACCCAAAGCCAGTAACATCTGGAAGACGCTTCTGAGAAGTACTCATTTCCTAAGGGTTCTGAATATTAGCAATAAAGCTACTTGCCATAAGCAATTTACAAGCATCAACCCAGGAATCAAACTTTACTTTTTGAATTATTTATCTATTTTTTTTCTCATTGAGTTTATTGGTAATTTTTAAGTATGCAGTACAGTTATAGGAATTGAACTTTTTTTTTTTTATTTTGGGGGGGGCGGGTACCAGGTATAGAACTTGGGTCCTTTCGCTTGCAAGGCAGGCAGTGGGACCACTGAGCTAAACCCTGGCCCCTTCAAACTTTAAAAAAATAGAAAATGAGAAGACACTTCAACAAGATGCAACCCCTACACACACACTTTGAGCTCACCAAAGACAAACCCTGCGGGAGGGCAATGATATGGAACAATCCAAAAGCCACACACCTAGACTCTGAAGTGGTAACAGTAGAAGTGACAAAGCAGATAAATGAGGATGAGGATCTACAAAAAACTCAAAGCAGAAATAATTTCCCAGATAACTACAGAGATGGTGGCCAGAATGAAAAACATGCTTAGTGACTCTAGAGCAAATACAGGTGAAAAAACAGAGGAGCTCAGGAACATGATGAAAACCATGAACGCCCAGCATAGGAAAGAAATGGAAACCATGAATGCCCAGCACAGGAAAAAAATGGAATCTATGAAACAGAATCAGATATCCAGGAGATTAAAAACTCCATTGAGGACTGGGGATTTAGCTCAGTGGTTCAGCTGCCTGCCTCACAAGCACAAGGACCCAAGTTTGATATCCGGTACCAAAAACAAAAACAAAAAAACTCTATTGAGGGGCTGGGGATTTAGCTCAGTGGCCTTATAAGCACAAGGTCCTGAGTTTGATCCCTGGTACCAAAAACAAAAACAAATTCCATTAGAAGTATACATAGCAGGGGCCAGGGATTTAGCTCAGTGGTGCCACACCTGCCTTGCAATCAAAAGGTACTGAGTTCAATCCCTAGTGTCAGGGAAAAAAAAAAAAAATGAAAGTATACATAGCAGAATGAGCCAATGTGAGGGCAGAATATCAGATATAGAAGACAGGATTGCAGTTAGCAATCATGAAAAGAGAGGTTTCTTAAAAATAGCAAAGGGACCACAAGAGATCAATCCAGTAGCTGCTAGATGATGCAAAGAAGAATAACACAAGATTGATCAAAATCCATGAAAAAGCAGGAGATAGCACAAATGATATATACATTTTAAAAAACTGTTCTCAGGCTGGGTGTTGGTGGCACATGTCTACAATCCCAGCACTTGGGAGATTGAGGCAGGAGAATCTCTGTGAGTTCAAGACCAGCCTGGGCTACATAGTGAGTTCCAGGTCAGTCTCAATAACATAGTGAGTGAGACCCTGTCTCAAAAAAACAAACAACAACCCCAACAACAAAAATAATAACAACAACAAAAAAACTGTTCCCAGAAGTAATGGCAGAAAACTTCCCAAATAGGGAAAAAAGAATTTGGCATACAGATAAGTGAGGCATACAGGACTCCAATCAGCCATGATAAAATTTTTTTTTCCTCAAGGCATATAATGGTCAAGATTTATAAATTCAATACAAAGACAGAATATTAAAAGTTGTTAGAGAAAAGAAATAAATCACCTATAAAGGAAAGCCCATCAGAACAATATCAGACTTCTCAATACAAAGTCTCAAGTCAAAGAGAGCTTGGAATGAAGTATTTCAAGCCCTAAAGGAAAACAACCTCCAACCCAGATTGATGTATCCCACAAATTATCTTTCAGTATTAATAAAGAAATAAGATGACAAAGAACACCTGAAGAAATTCATGACCACTAAACCAAAGTGTTTAGTGCTCCAAAGTGTTCTGAAGGATATTCTAGAAAGAGACAAGGATTACAACTCCATGAACCCCAAAAGACTGAAATCCATGCAATTAGAAATGAAAAAGGTGAGGGCCAGAGATTTAGCTCAGTGGTTCCAGAGCCTGCCTTGCAAGTGCAAGGGCCCAAGTTCAATATCCAGTACCAAAAAAAAAAAAAGAAAAAAAAAAAGAAATGAAAAGGTGAAATCACAAAAGATCCTGCAGAAATCCAAAAAATCATCAATACCTACTTTGAGATCCTGTATTCTAATAAGATAAAAAATGGAGATTCCTAGATACACATGAATTATCAAAATTGAATCAAGAAGATGTAGAAATTCTAAATAAAACAGTATCAACCAATTAAACTAAAGATATAATTGAAGATGTAGAAACCTACCGACATATGGACTAGGGATTTAGCTCAGTGGTGCCACTGCTTGCCTCACAAACTCAAGGTCCTGATTTTGATCCCTGGTACAAAACAAACAAACAAACAAAACCCCAAAAAACTAGCAACATAGAAAAGCCCTGGCCCTGACAGAGTCACTGTTGAATTCTAAAAGAAATTTAGAGATGGCTTAATGCTGCTACTTCTCAAACTCTTTAATGAAATTGAAAGGGAAGCAATACTCCCAAATTAATTCCAGGAAGCAAGTATTACCTTGATGCCAAAACCAGAGAAGGATGCACCCAAAAAAGAGAACTACAGGCCCATTTCCCTAATGGACATAGATGTAAAAACCATCAATAAGATACTGGAAAACAATACAGCAAATCATCAAGATCATACACCAGAACCAAGTAAGATTCATCCAAGGGATGCAGGGATGGCTCAGTACATGCAAATCAATAAATATAATATACCATATTAACAGAGGCAAGGAATAAAAACCCATATGATCCTCTTAATAGATGGAGAAAAATATTTGACAAAGTCCAACACCCATTCATGATAAAAACCCTATAGAAAAATTGGAGTAGATTGTCTTTATGTCAATCTGATAAAAGCCATCTATCACAAACCAACAGCCAGCATCATACTAAATGGACAAAACCGGAAGCTTTCACTCTAAAATCAGGAACACATCAAAGATATCCACTGTCACCACTCTTGTTCAATACAGTTCTGGAAACACTAGCCAGAGCTATTAGACAAGAGAAAGAAATAAGGACAGAAAATGAAGAAGTTAAATTATCAGTATTTGCAGATGATATGATAATCTCCATAGAAGATCCCCAAAACTCTAGACTTCTAGATTGATAACCAAATTCAGTGGTGTACCAGGATACAAAGTCAACACTCAACAATCACTAGCTTTCCTGTACACAAATAACAGACTCACGAAGAGAGAAATTAGAGAAACAATCCCTTTCACAATAGCATCCAAAAAAACAAAATACCTATGATTCAATCTAACAAAGGAAATAAAAGAGCTCTACAGTGTTCTGAAAAAGGAGATCAAAGTGTTATGGAAGGAATTAGTAAGTGACACACAGAGAGGGAGCAGAATGGAAGTAAAATAATAAATTTACTTATCAATAAGGGTCGATCGCACACAAGCCATGCCTGGACTGACCACGCACTGGGTTACAACTCCTCCTTTTGTAGGGTTTTATAGCCTTGATTTCATTTGGGTGGTTACATTTCATTCTCACAGTTCAAATCATGATCACAAAATAGTTAATCTTTTCAACCCAGATGTAACATTTCTTTGCAGTTGGGGAGTTTACCTTTAAGATTTGCCTAGTTATCTGTTCTAGTCCATAGGAAGGGGGTGGAGTTCAGGGTCAGGGGAGCAAATGTTAGCAATGGGTTCCTTCATTTAGATACTTTTACAGTCAGGTGGCTCCAGTCTCATCAGAGCTCAAGACCTTGACAATTATCACAGGGTAAGACCAAATGCCTCATTCAGCAATTAGTACCTTCAGTGCCTATTAGTTTTGAGCTAAACAAAACAAACTGCTGCTAGGGACCAGGGATTTAGCTCAGTGGTTGTGCCACCTGCCTTGCAAGCACAAGGTCCTGAATTCAATCCCCTGTACCCCCCCAAACAAAAACAAACTGCTGTTAGAGACAGGTTTTTGCTATTTATAGAAGTTTTCCCTATCAAAAGAGGCTATCAGAAAATGGAAAAATATTCTAGGACAGGCAGAACCAATTTAGTGAAAATGGCCATAATTCCAAAATTGTTATAAAGACTTAATACAATTCCAATAAAATTCCAACAGCATATCTCACAGAATTAGAAAAAAAATCCTGAAATTCATTTAGAACCAGAAGAGATCTAGAATAGCAAAACCAATTCTGGGCAACAAAGCCAAGGCAGGGGGTATCACAATCCTGACTTTAAATTTATACTACAAAGCTACTGTGATAAAAAAACAGCATGGTACTGGCAAAGGAATAGGCTGAAGGATCAGTTGAAAAGATTAGAAGATGCAGAAACAACTCGAGGCAACTCAGACACATAATCTTTGACAAAGGAGCCAAACACCTTCACTGGAAGAAAGCCTCTTTAAGAAATGGTACTGGAAAAACTGGCTTTCCACATGCCAAAGATTGAAACTAGACCCATATCTTTCACCATGCATTAAACTCAAATCAAAATGGATCAAAGATCTAAATATTAAAATGGAAACTAAATCTGCTGAAAGAGAGAATAGGTAGAACGCTCGAGGACATAGGAGTAGGCAGACTTCACGGACAGAACCCAGACTGCACAGGAAATACTACAAAGAATCAGCAACTGGAACTTTGTATTATTAAAAAGCTTTTGCACAGCAAGAACAACTAGCAACAGAGTGAAGAGACAATTCATAGCATGGGAAAATATTTTACCAGCTATTTATCAGATAAAGGACTATTATGTAGAATAAAGAACTCAAAAAAATCAGACTCCCCAAATTTAAAGACTCAATCCAAAAATGGTTATCTGAAAAGACATTTCTCAGATGAAGCAGAAATAATAAATACACATATGAAAAAATGTTCATCATTACTGGTCATTCCAGAGATGCAAATTAAAGTAATGCTGATACCATCTGACCCAGAAAGAACGGCTGTTATCAAGAAATCAACCAATAACATCGCTTCTCGGCCTTTTGGCTAAGATCAAGTGAAGAGATCAACCAATAACAAATGCTGGAGGAGCTGTGGGGAAAAAGGAACCATTCTCCACTGTTGGTGCAAGTGTAGACTGGTGCAACCACTGTGGAAATCAGTGTGGAGACTTCTCAGAAAATTAAAAATAGGGGCCAGGGATGTAGCTCAGTGGTGCCATGCCACTTGGCAAGTGCAACATCCTGAGTTCAATCCCCTACAGGGTAGGGGAAGTAAAAATAGAGGTTCCATTTGACTGAGCTATTCCTGTTCTTGGTATCTTCCTGAAAGAATTAAATGCATCATACCATGGCAATATAGCACTCTCAAGTTTATAGCAGCAGTTTGTAATAGCTAAATCTTGGAAACAGCCCAAATGGCCCATCAACCAACAAGTGGATAAAGAAGATGTGGTTTTTCTATAAAATGGAGTACTACTCTTCCACAAAGAAGGATGAGCTTCAGACATTTATAGCTAAATGGATGGACCTTGAGATCATACTCTTAAATGAAATAAATTGGACACATATGTTTAAATACTGCATTGATTCTCTGAGAAACAATGAGAAACCAAAAGTGGAAATAAGGACTAAAACATATAACAGAGATGGGGGAACGGGAAGAGACTGTTTAAATGGGGAGAGAGGGAGGAAGGAATGGATAAGAAAAAAGTGAAAATAAAAGGAAAAAATGGAAACATAGCTTTTGTACATAGGGAGGGAAGGGGACTCAACGGGAGTGGGATGAGGTAAAATAAAATTTGTTTACAAAAAAATGGGATAAAATAAAAATTTTAAAAGAATAAAGCTCATTTTGAAATAAAAAATAAAAAATGTCTAGGGACTATAGCTCAGTGCGATGGCCCTGGGTTCCATCCCCAGTACTAAAAACAGTTCTCATTTTTTCCACTCTGTTTTGCTCATTATTATCATACAAGGTAAGCTGACGCTGGTTAAATTTGTTTGGTGGCCTTCTGTATTTGGTTGCACAATGTTTTGTTTGTTTTATTTTCTTTTTGAGCCAAGGTATTACTGTGTAGTCCAGGCTGGCCTTGAACTCACAGCCATCCTCCTATTTCTGCCTCCTGAGTGCTAGGATTACAGGCATGGCCACCACGCACAGCCTGGTTGCACAATGTTGATACGGGATGAAAGGAAGGGGACGTTCCCCAGAAGTCCTAGACCTGCAGCTGTTCTGGTACCTGTTCCTGACTCTGTTTCTCTGTGTTGTTGCTTTTGAGAAGGCAGGGAGTGCGAATGTGAGATTGTAATGTCACACTGTGATGGGAAGGAATATTTTAAAATATTAAATATGAACCAGGCATAGTGGTGCACACCTGTATTTCAGCATTCTCAGAGGCACAGGCAGAAGGACTGAAATTTTGAGCAATTTAATGACTTAGTGAGACTCCTGTCTCAAGACAGAAAAAAAGTAAAGTAGCCTGCATGGTGGCACACACCTGAGGCAGGAAGATCACAATGAGTTCAAAGCCAGCCTGGGCTCCATAGTGAGTTAAAAGGCCAGCCTTGACTACATATTGAGACCCTGGTCTCAACAAAACAAAAACATTTTTTAAAAAAGGGCTGGGGGTATAGCTCAGAATAAGGTTCCTGGGTTCAGTACTCAGTACCCTCCCCGCAAAAAAGAAAAATGTGTAGAAAAATGTATGTGTATGAATATTGGGCTGCTAGATGGCAAATAATGGCAGAACCTGATCATTGTCCTCTAGAATCCATTCTTGTGTCCCTTAGGACTAACAGAATTTTAGTAGGACCTAAATTTCCCATCCTGTTCTGCAGATCAGTACAGCGACGTGACTAGGTTCTGGCCAATGGGATGTAAGAGGAAGTATGGGCTTCCCTGAATCATCCTCAAGAGACACTTGACATACTCCCCTTCCTCTCCATTTGTGCATTCTTTGCTTATAACATAGATGTGCTGGGCTGGGTCCTATGATTTCATGCAAAAGAGCCATGTACCAGCTTGAATTACCACTACAATTTTACTCAGGAGAGGAGTAAACTTTGACCTTGTTTAAGTCATTGTTGCTTTGGGTCTCTGTCATTGGCAATGAACCTAAACCTCATGCTATCTTTTGTTTTGGCTTGTCCAGCCCCAACTTCCCATTCCTGAGAGACTTCCTCTATCCAGTTCCTTGTGGTTCTGTGTGTCACTGAGCCTCTTTTTTCCCCAGCAGCTGGACAGATGACCAGACCAGACTTCCCTCTCCCCATTAACAGGTTGAAATCCTGGGTGAGGGGCACAGGAACACCAGACAGATGGGTCTAAGTTACTGTGATGTATGCAAAATAATATTTTTTTTCAGTACTGGGGATTTAACCCAGGGCTTTTGCACTGAGCTATATATATCCCCAGCCCTTTTAATTCTGAGACAGAGTCTTGCTAACTCACTGAGTTTCCCAAACTGTACTCAGACTTGCAATCCTCCTGCATTAGCCTCCCAGAGTACTAGGACTACAGGTGTGTGCCACTATTCCTGGCCTTGTTTTCTTCTTTTTTCCTTCCTTTTTTTTTTAAATAAGGTTTTATTATGTGGTCGAAGCTATTCTTGAACTTGATATGTAGCCTAGACTGTTCTCTTGATTCTCCTGCCTTAGCATCCCACAAAATCCTTAAGGGCCCCAGAAACAACATACTACAGGCTAATTTATAAATAACAGAAATTTATCTCGCCTTGGAGGATGAGAAGTCCAAGATCAAGGCATGGACAGAAATGGTGTCTGCTGAGGGCTGCTCTCTGCTTGCAAGATTTTTTTTCACAGTATTTATCAGTATACCTAAACACACACACACACACACACACACACACACACACACACACACGGTACAATACATAGTGCATATTTCAGAAGTAGAGCTTTCAGTTTTGTCTAGACCTAAAAGAAAGTCCTAATGAAAGTGAGCAGTAGGTAAGATGGCCATAACAATCCCCCAATGGAGAGAAAAACAAATAGAAAGAACTTCCTTTTTTATTAATTTTTAAAAATTTCTATCAGTATATGTTTGGAATATATACTGTTTACAGTTCCTCCTCAGAGTCAGTACATGCACATAACACATTTTAATTCCTTTTTCATCCCCTTCTGCCTCTTGGCAGCACCAGCACCAGCATCAATATATCTGCTTTGTTCAATACAGTTGTGGCAACTACAACTAAAGAACTGAACTTTTGCTACGTTTGGTGGTGTATGCTACAGTCTCAGGTATTCAGGAGGCTGAGGCAAGAGGATCACTTGAGCCTGGTCTGGGGAACACAGCAAGACCTCATCTTGGAGAAAGAAAAGACAGAACAAAGGGAGGGAGGAAGGGAGGAAAAAAGGAAGGAAGGAAAGGCAGACTCACTTTAAATTTAACTTCATTTAAATTTATGATCTAATACTCAGTTTAGTTCTGATAGTGCTTCACTTAATGATAGGGACACATTATGAAAAAATGTTATATTAGGCAATTTTTTTTTTGGCTTTTTGAGACAAGGTCTCTAAATGTTACCCAGGCTGATCGTAAACTCATGGCAATCTTCCTGCCTTAGCCTCCCAAGTGCTGGGATTACAGGTGTGCATCACCATACCTGTAGGCAAATTTTGTCACAGAAACATGAAATGTACTCACACTATCTTAGATGGTGTAGCTTATTACACACTGTAGGCCATCAGTTCTGCCTATCTGATTAAGAAATTCCATGAACATATCTGTGATCCAAGCACTTGGGAGGCTGAGGAAGGAAGATCATTGAAAGTTCAAGGCCACCTGGGATACAAAGTAAGGCATTCTCTCAAAAAAGACAATTTTGCAAGCACAAGGACCTGAGTTAGATCCCTGGTACCAAAAAGAGTGTTTAAAACATCTCAATAATTTTCATATTGATTACATGTTTGTTTGTTTTTTGGTGCTGGGGATTGAACTTGGGACCTTGCACTTGCAGGGTAGGCAGCGCAACCACTGAGCTAAATCCTCGGCCCTGATTATATGTTAAAATGATACTTCAGGGCCAGGGATTTAGCTCAGCAGTGCTGGTGCTTGCCCTGCAAGCGCAAGGTCCTAAGTTTGATCTCTGGTACCTAAATAAACAAAATACTTCAGCTAAACCGAATTAAAGAAAATATAAAATAAAATGAATGTATTTGTTCTCGCTCTTTTTTTGTTTTTAGTAGGGATTTAGTAAGGATTGAACTCAGTGCCTTCACACTGAACAATAACCCCAGACCCTTTTGAGACATTCTCAGTGCATCACTAAGTTGCCCAGGCTGGGTCCTAGGCTTGCAATTCTCCTGACTTAGCCTCCCAGAGCATTGATAATACAGGTGTGTACCACCATACCCTGCTGGGGGCTGATCAGACCCTCAGATACCTATAAAGGGGATGATGAGGAATAAAGAAAAAGAGACAATATTTAAATTTCAAGGGGACTGGGAGGAACCTGCCTCTAGTGGACAGACTCAATAATCTCCATGATTTACCTGTTTTTATTAGCTAGCAAGAAGCATAGGGGAAGGGGTAGTGTACTTTTCCCAGAACAGTAACTACAGTAAGAATTGACAATAAAAAATGAGGAACAGGCAACCCATTTGGGACCCCTCTCGTCTCTCAGGAGCTATTCTTATTCTCCATTATTATAAATTATAAATAAAAAAATAAATAAATATATTTTATTTATTTATTTATTTATTTATTTATTTATTTTGGTACCGAGGATTGAACTCAGGACCTTGCACTTGTGAGGCAGGCAGTGGAACCACTGAGCCAAATCCCTGACCCATTATTCCCCAATCAATTTTCCTACTCTTTTTCTGGGGGGGTATACCAGGGATTGAACTCAGGATTTTGCACTTGCAAGGCAGGCAGTGGAACCATTGAGCTAAATCCCCAGCCCAAATTTTTCTACTCAACCTCCACTGTTCCTTAGAATTAACTCTTCAGTTTCGGGGAACATAAACTTGGCATATCTGGCATCTAACAGGTTGGGAGTTACGTCTATTCCCCTATATAAAAATAAACTTCTCTCTCTCTCTTTTTTTTTTGTACCTGGGATTGAACTTAGGACCTTGGGCTCATGAGGCAGGTGTAGCACCACTGAGCTAAATCCCCAGCCATAAATTTCTCTTCCTTTAATTTTTGGGTGTCGAGTTTTTTGGACCTTGCAGGTATTGATATTTTGAAATGGGAAAGTAAGACAGAAAATTTGTACCAGGAGTAGGTTCACTGCTGCGACTATATTGACCATGTGGTTCAGAAGTCTTTGAACTGGTTCATGAGAGGACTTCAGCCTGGTTGAACCTGTGGGGTTATCTTCATCTCACTTGGGAGACAGTGGCTGAAAAGAAGAATAGTATATTATTTAAGTTTCAATGGTAACTGAGAACTCAAATAATAATATATGATAAAGGATGATTGCTGGTCATGGTGGCACATGACTGTTCTCCCAGCAGTTGGGAGGCTGAAGCAGGAGGATCACCATGAGTTCAAGGCTGGCCTGCACTACATAGTGAGTTCAAAGCCATCCTGAACTACATAGTGAGACTCTGTCTCCAAATAAAACAAAACAATAAATAGAAAAGAATGGTGGTATCAGTGGCTTAAAATTTCCTTTATCACAGCAGAAAGCCAAGAGGTTATTTCTAGTTGATCAAGGAAAAAAATAGGGGCATAGTAGCTAGGCACAGTGGCACATGCCTGTAATTCTAGTACTCAGGAGACCGAGCCAGAAGGATCATGAGTTTGAGCAGGAGAACCACAAGTTAAAGCCAGCCTGGGGAAACTTAGTGATTTAGTGAGACCGGCTTAAAAAAAAACAACAAAACAGCAACCACCACAAAAGGCTGAGGATGTAGCTCTGTGTGAAGGTCCCATTACTGGGGCTGGGGGAAAGGGAGGATAAAAGAAATCATGGTATAAGATTATTATTTGGAGGCATAAAGATAGAACACTACAAGAAAATTCATGTTTAAAAGTGGTTGCCCCTGAGATGGGTGTGGTGGCACACACCTGTAATCCTTAGGAGGCTGAGGCAGAAGGATCACTTTGAGTTCATGGCCATCCTTGGCTACAAAGTGAGTCCATGGGCAGCCTGAACTACACTGTGAAATCCTGCCTCAAAAACAAAACAAAAAACCGCAACCCAAAAGTGGTTGCCCCTAAACTGTATATTTTATGTTTATATGTTTTTTTATTTTGGTTATATTTTACAATTGGAATTATGCTCATTTTGCAGTGCTAGAGATGAAACCCAGCGATTCCCATTTACTAGGTAAGTGCTTTACCACTAAGCTACAACACTAGTCCCTTACCACTGTTTGAAAAGTGATTGCCCCTTGAGGGAAGATGTAGAGGTAGGGAGACTCAACAAGAGGCTAGGGCAGGGGGTTGAAGTCTCTCACATAAGCTGTCTTCTATTTTAACAATTTACATCTAGGACTTTAATTCAAAAATCAAATAACAAAGTAATAAGTCATTGAGACTAGCTTATTCCTCTCCCCTGTCCCCTTGGTAGTGGGGATTGAACCCAAGACCTTCAGAATGAGCTACATCCATAAATCATTTTTTTATTTTTTATTTTGAGACAAGTTCTCATTAAGTCACTAAATTGCCCAGGATGAGCTCAAATTTGCAACCCTCCTGCTTTAGTTTACTAGACCGCTGAGATTATAGGCATGTGCCACCAGATCCAGCTTCCTCACCATCTTTATAACCTTTGCTGGACCTGTGAAAACACAGAGTTGAAAGCACAAAGTTCATTTTCTTTGCTACACAGATGAACAAAAAGACTTAATGACATAGCAAAGTTACAAAGAGCAATGGTGGAGAACTGGAGCCAGCTGGTAGCAGCAGGAGGTCCTTTCCAGTTCCCCATCCACTGTGCTGTGTCTCCAATATCAAATATCAACAAGACCCATGTGATTAAGAGAAAGTAGTCATTTCCTTTGGGCCAGTAAGAGCTTTCTTCTTCCTCTTCCTTTTTTTTTTTTTTTTTTGGCAGTACTACGGATTGAATGCAAGGCCTTCACACTGA
>NW_022900929.1:2510292-2512720 GCF_012274545.1 Fukomys damarensis
TTTTTTTTTTTTTTAATTTTGAGACAGCCTTGTTACATTGCCCAGTCTTGTTGAATCTGAGATCCTACTACCTCAGCCTCCCAGAATGTTGGACTACAGCTGGATAGACATTTGAGAAAAAAGTTTTACACACCTACTGCATGACCTGACATTCCATTCCTAGGTACCTATCTAATACATACATAAAATCATTTGTTTAAAAAATTTGTACAAGATTTGTTCTTATGAGTTTTACTTTTATCATAGCAGATGTTTGAAATACTCTATAGATGTCACCAAGATCAATAAACCATGATCTATCCATTACAATGGATTATTTCTCATTGATAAAAAATGGAACACACCCCAGTTGTTCTGCTGCCTGCCTTGCAAACGCAAGGTCCTGAGTTTGATCCCCAGTTCCAAAAAAAAAAAAAAAGGAATACACCCAACACGAATGAATCTCAAAAGCCTTATATGTTAGGAATGGTAACACTTGCCTGTATCCCAGCTACTCCGGAGGTCGAGGCAGGAGGATAGTAAGTTCAAAGCCAGGCTGAGCAATTTAGCAGGACATGTTGAATGGATACATGGACAGGTGTGTGATAAAGCAAAACTAATAAAATGTTCATTACAGAATTCAGGTGGATATATGGGGTGTTTATTGTGTATTTCTTTCAACTTCTCTGTGTATTCAAAAGTTTTGTGTATTTCGTATTAGAGATGGAACCCAGGACCTTGCAATAAGCTACATCTCTGGCCCCACTCCGTTTTTTTGCACAGCAAATTGAACCCAAGGCCTTTGTTTGCACTGAGCTATATCTTCAGCCCCTTTTTTCCTCCGTACTGGGGATCGAACTCAGGGCCTTGTTTTTGTGAGACAGGCATAGTGTCACTGAGCTAAATCCCCGGCCATCCAAGCCTTTTTAAACTTTATTTTTTTAAATTTTGCAACACTGTCTCACTAAATTGCTCAGGCTGCCCTGGGACTTGGTATTCTAAGTAGCTGGGATTACAGGTGTGTACCACATCCCACTTCAAGGGTTTTTATAATAAAATGTTGGGGAGAAGGAGCCAAAAGAAAGGTGTAGACATTGCTATAATCATTCACAATCTGAACACATTTTACAGTCTCATCTTTATCTCCTCACATTCCCCTCGGGTCACCAGAGCAGAACGGTCAAAGTGCTGGTATGTCTTTTCTTATTCCCAGCTTTCCACCTTGAAGGAAGTAGGCTGCGTGGCTGAGGCTGCCAAGTTGCCCTGTTGCAGTGTGGTCCCACCCAACAGTCACCATGAGTTGGGGGCTCTTTCTGCCCTGTGTTCTGCGGGATCTCCAGTTTCGGCCTTTCCTAGCTTCTTTGGGTGTATTTCTTCTTGCGGGAGGAACATATGTCCCAAAAGCTTTCTGAGATATGGTACGTGGGAGGTAAAACTTCGGAGAACTTGTTTGTCTGAAAATGTTATTTTACCCGCCTACTTGATCAGTGGTTTGCTATGTGTAGCATTCTAGTTTGAACATCATTTTCCTTCAGCACATTAAAGGCACTGCCCACCAGTGCAAGCAAAGCCCAGAGTGGGGCTGTTTCTACTTCTATTTCCTTAAGATTTTTGTTTTCTCTTTAGAAGCTGGCAGGATCTTACCTGTTTGCATTGTCCTTGGTTCTATTTCCATTCACTGGGCAAACAATACACAAACTGTCCTTCAGGTTTAGGAAATTTTCTTTGCACATTTTCATGGATATTTTCCTCTTATTTCTTTTATATTACATGGTTATCATTAGTGAGATTTTTTTTTTTTTTTTTTTGGTACCGGGCATCAAACTCGGGACCTTGCACTTGTGAGACAGGCGGCAGAATCATTGAGCTAAATCCCCGGCCCTCTATACGGTTATCACTAGGATGGTTGGACCTGTTTTGTTTTTTTCCTTTGGTACTGGGGGTGGAATCCAAGACTTTCACACCCCCAGTCCTTTTAAAATATTTTAAAATGTTGAGACAGATCTCTCTGAATTGCTAAATTGCCCAGGCTGGGCTTCAATTTGTAATCCTCCTGCCTGAGCTTCCGAGGTGCTGGGATTACAGGCTGTGTGGGGCACCACAGCCGGCTTGATTTATTTATGCTGTATGAGCATTTTTTTTCCTTGTTTTAGAATTCGAATTTCTAAGAGGATTTTATGTCATAGCATGAACTATAATTACATTTAAAAATTTTTTTTAAAGGGTAGTGAGGCGTAATCCTAACACTCCGGAAGGCTGAGGCAGGAGAACTGCAAATTCCAGCTGAGCCTGGTGGGTCTGACAAAAGGAGAGGACCGCAGGAACCCCAATCTCCCCGCCACCGCCGAATCCCTACCCGGATACTGGGGAACCCCGAGCTGGGCCACGCCCAATCGCGTTAGCGCGCCAAGATGGCGGCCGCCCCGCCCCGCGGCTCGAGCCGAGCGCT
>NW_022900929.1:2513181-2592045 GCF_012274545.1 Fukomys damarensis
CCGGAGGGAAAAGTGAACTCCACCCTCCCGCTTTCTTCCCGGGACGGACACCGCCCGCCGCCCTGCGCTGGCTGGCACGTCCGGGAGGCGGGTGTCGGGGTTTATGCCGTTATTTTAAACAAGGGCCCCTTTTCAGTTTCTGCAGTAAATCTCTCGAGTGCCCCACGCCGAGAGCTGCACGGGTCGGGGCAGCCAGTCGAGCCTATTGGACGCGTATTTGGGACGGTACACTTTGGTGACCCGAAACTTAGAGGAGGACCAGGCTACTTCGACTTGTACTTCGCCCCTTTAGCCTCACTCCACCCCCTCCGTAGTACTGTGATTGAACCCAGGACCTTCACACTGAGCCACATCCCTAGTTTTTCGTTTTTTAGTTTAAGGCACGACTCTCTTAAGTTATAAATTGCCCAGGCTAGGGTAGAATTTGCATTCTTCCTGCCTCAGCCTCCCGGAGTGCTGGAAATTTCAGGTTTTCGCCACCCGACAATTTCGAGGTTTCTTAAAAATGACCATTTTCTCTCTGTGTGTAGAAGCTTTTTGATATGCTAACTGTGAGGATCCCTGTGTGGTGGAAGCTTTTCTTTCCTTTGAACATGGTGTGGTTATTTAAAAAAAAAAAAAAACCAGCCAGAATTCGTCTTCGCTTAACACATTAGGTATGAATGTAGGAGAACTGGCTCCTTGTGACTCAAGGCTTTTCATTCTTGTCCGTGGTGGTTACAGGCCCTTGAGGAAGACAAGACTAGTTTTATGTCGTTTTTTTCCTCCCATAGAAACAAGAATCTCAGTGTAATCCAAGCAAAATTAAGCGTCTTAGCATTGCTTGTGTAGGTTAGTGTTAACAGGGAAGCTGGGAGAATTACTATCAGTTTCAGCAAACTCACAGTGCAACTGGTACTTTTCAGGTTGAGTAGAGTTGAAGGAAGTTTTGACATCACTGTTAATTTTTGGTTAATCGTCTCTAAACTTGTCATTAGTACAGATTTTGGTTTTATGCTTCTTTATGCATTTACAGATTTTCAGTTTATTTAGAAACATTTGTGAAACATTTGAAATTGCTTACTGGCAGGCACAGTACACTGTGAGGCTGAGGCAGGAAGTTTGCAAGTTTGAGCTCACTGGACAATTTAGGGAGTTGCTATCTCAAAATAAAAAGGCCCTGGTTTCAATCCTTAGTACCACAAAAAAGAAAAAAAAAAGTCTCTGTAACGAATACAAATACAAGATATAGACAGACAACTGATTTTTATAAAACATTCATTTGTGAGATTGTCTCAAATGTGAAAGAGTAATAATACTTCGTGGTTCTACGTAACTAAAAATTGTTTCACTTAGGAATATGTATGTACGCTACTACTTTAAACTTTTAAAAGCAGGAGAAAATGGTTTATTTGGTTTAGTAGTGAGAAAATTTTCTCACTTGGAGAAAATGGTTATTTGATTTAGTAGTGAGTCAGTGAATTGGTTTAAATAAAGTCTTGATCTTTCTGTGTAGTAAGTTAGCTAAGCTCTAATTTTAGAAACATTTAAAGTTGTCTGAATTTCCTTTGACAGTTAAATATTTGGAATCAGCAGTACTTGGAATGTGAAGTACTACATACTAATTTTTTTATTTTTACTTTTTCTGAGACCGGGTCTCGCTACACAGTTCAGGCTGGCCTTGGACTCACTGTAGCCCATGCTGGCCTCAAACTTGCAGCAATCCTCTTGCCTCAGCCTCCCAAGTGCTGAGATCACTGGTGTGCACCACCACACTTGGCACTTACTTGTTTTTTAAAGTTAAATCTCTAATTCAGTATCCAACTGCAATATATAATGTCATTTTAAAACTTCTAAGACTAAAATGTGCAAACACAAAAGATAGATTTAGTTTTGCACCCTCTCCCTTTTTCTTGCAGTGCTCCTCACATAGTGAGTTACCCCTTAACCTTGGATTGGCATTTTTATCTGGTCAAACACTTGTTGAATGCCTCTATGGCACCTGGACCCTCCTTTTACATCACCACTTACTTAAAGGTAATCCTGGTCCTCTCACTCTTTCCTCAAGAGAGGTGCCTGAAGGGGAAGTTAATCAAGATTAAACAAGACGATGAACATCAAGAGCCTCATAAGTGGCTGGCCTTTTGCTGAGAGCTTAGGAAGTGCCTTAGAATTTTTTTTTTTTTTTTTTTTTTTTTTTTTTTTTTTGCATTGCTGCGGATCAAACTCAGCCTTACACGTATTAGTCAAATTTTCTTTCACCATTTCTGCTGCTCTGAGGCTTGGTGAGGGAGTACTGGACATAGAAACACAATTCCTAGCTTTGAAATTTCAGTCTGGTTTTAGTACAGTATTTGACATTTTAGTACAGTATTTGACTAGATGTGAGCATTAAGAGCAATACACCTTGCTGGGGATTTAGCCCAGTGGTTCCAGTGCCTGCCTTGCAAGCGTAAGGTCCTGAGTTTGATCCCCGGTACAAAAAAAAAAAAAAAAAAAAAAAAAAAAAAAGCAATACAACCTTTACAGAAAATTTAAAGGGTTACTTAAAAGGATGACGGATAGCAAATACTGTAATGAAAAATCTGTATGCATGATTTTTCATACCAAAAATATTTTTCTGCTTTTAATTCAGTAAGCTATTTCTGAAGCTATAGTTGGAATAGTGTTTTATTCAGAAATTGTTATGAAATATTAAGTATGGGTTGAAATTTTGTGGGACAGAACATGGTACCTATAACTTCTCCAGGAAGCTCTGCTTGGAGATGGTCTTTTCTTTACTTATAGTGTCTCCCATCAAGTATTTATAAACAACTTTTTATGTATTATAATTGGTGCTGAGAATGGCATATGCTCTTGTTGTGCTTTACCCACAGCCAACACTTTTTTTTTTTTCTCCTTTTTTCTGGTACTGGTATTGAAATCAGGGCATTCACACTAAGCCCTGGCCCTGGCCCTTTAAAAAAATTTTTTTTTTTTTTGAGATAGGATCTTGCTAATTCACTGAGTTGCCCCATTTGGGTTCAAATTTGTAATCCTGATTCAGCCTCCTTCTTTTCTAGGTAGAGTCACTTAGTTGTCCAGGCTGGGTTTGAACTTCTCGATCTTCTTACTTCAGACTCCAGTGTGCAGTGATTATTGGTGTGCACCACCATGCTTGCCTGTGATTACCACCCCCATTACTGGGGATCAGACTCAGGACCTTGCTCTTGCCAGGCAAGCATGGCACCACTGAACTTCTTCCCAGCCTGCCTGTGTTTATTTCTGACATGTTATAAAGACATTTGAGTTCTAAGTTGGCTTCCAAATTTAGTGTATAATTCTGATCTTGATTGATAAAATTATACACAATGCTCTTTTAAAATTTTACATGATAAGACTGGGAAATCTAGCTCAGTGTTACATTTGCCTAATGTACATAGTCCTTGATTAGATCCCCAGCACCACCATAAATAAATAAAATTTAAATGATAATACTAAGAAAAGTTTGGGATTGAGTTACATGGAAGAATATTAGGATGCCAATTTTGAAACGTTTAGTCCACCCTGTACAAACATCTGATATCTTAGTACTTCCTACTTTTTCACCGCTATATCACCAGACAGCTCTATCTTGTAATTACCGTTTGACTAGAAAGGAAATGTTTTATTGGGAATTTTGCTATTAGTGCACCTGTCATCAAAAGAAATTGTTTTCCACCAATTTTTGTTTTTCCATTTTCAGTACTGGGGATTGAACCCAGGAACTGCACATTGAGCAACATCCTCAGTCCTTTTCATATTTTTTTATTTTGAGGAAGGAGCTCTCTTATGTTGCCCAGGTAGGGCTTGAACTTGGAATCCTTTTGTCTTAGCTTCCCAGAGTGCTGGGATGACAGGTGTGCACCACAGTTGACTCCACTAACATATTCATCACCCTGAATGCACCCAATCTTGTCTGAAAAATTTCACATACAGAGAAGTTCAAAGAATTGTGTAGTCAGTACCTGAATACTCACCATCTAGAATCCATAACCAACATTTTGTTCTATTTGATTTATCACGTGACCTCCCATTATCAGAGGACTTAATAGGGGAGTGGCTGTTGAAAAATAGGGTGGTGTACAATTAGATACAATTTTTTTCTGTCGTGGGGATTAAACAGACCTTTACATTGAGCTACACCCCAAGTGTTTTGTTTTGTTTTTTCCCTGTGTTGAGATCTGGTCTAAGACTTTTAAATTGCCTTGGCTCAGCTTGAACCTTAGCCTCTCAGTGCAGGGATCACAGGTGTGAGCCCCCACACCCAGGTAAATTCTTTTGACTTTTAACTTCAGCTGAATCCTATCCATTGCTCCAGAATTGGACTTGATAATTGTAGACAGGTGATCTAGAATAAGGCCTGCTTCAGACTTCGGCTATTAAGTGTAGCAACTTCAGCCTTGAATGTTATAGAAATTTTATGCAGAACCTTAATGTTTTGAAGCCTTTAATGATTATGGTAGCTTTTTGTACATTGGTTGTATAACCTTAGTATTGTTAAGATTGTTAATATTTTCTATACAACATTTATCATTTTTGAAAAAGGGTTCACTTGTCATGGCTTTAGTATCTACTCACTTCCTCAACTACCAGTGCACTGCCCCCACGTCTGAGGAGCTCCTGAAACTGTCCGCTCATCTCTACCTTCAACTCCCTGCTTGGTCCAGATCACTGCACAGGATTGGAAGTGGAATATAGTAGCCACTTCCTTATTTCCTGCCTCCAGTCCTAGCTTCTTCAGGCCCCTTTCCACAGTGCACTCAGAGGCTTCTTCTAAAATCTGATGCATTCTTGGCAACCTCAGAACCTCCTGTGTCTTCCCAAGTAGGCTCATCCCACATCTTCCACAAGAAATGACAACCTCTTCAAATTTTCCTCTGTTCCTTCCCCCATATTTCTTTGTTCTTCTGTTATACTGGGCTTCAGCTCTGGGCCTCCCCATAGGCTGCTGCGTTTGTTCTGCCATCCTGTTGCCATTCTTCACAGACTTAACATACATCACAGCCCCTCTAGCCTCCCCCAGGACTAGGTTATATCTTTGCCTATATACTCCCAGAGCATCTTTAATAACATTCTCATACTTGTACATTTTGTTCTTCATTTTTTATTTAATAATTGCACATACTGCAAGAAGTCTCCATTACATTATTTTTAGCACTCAGTATACTTCCTGGCAAAGCACATACTTAGTCTAAATTGAAGTTGAATCAAAGCTCACAATAGTTTGGTGAAGGATTGGTAGTTTTGCATCCTTTTTATGGGCAAGAAAACGGAGGCATATGAGGAAGTTTGAACTTGTCAAAAAATGACAGCTACTAAATGATAGAATAGGCTCTGTGTCACATCCAGGCTTTTGACTCTACATCTTAGGCTTTTGCTCTTTAGGCTTATTTTGACATTTTCATCCTTTTACAGAATGTGTATCCAATGAGTCATTTCTGTTTAAAAAAACTAAGAGTTGGAGGTTACCTCCTGATGAAGTAATATTTGATTGTGAGGTCTTTGGGGTGGGAAGTTCCAAGTTTTGTTTAAGCACTTAATAATGTTTTGAGTAAAACAAGTATTGGCAAGACTGAATGGTCCTGTAATCTGCCCCTGTTGAGGCATTTTTCTCTTTAAGCTGGAGTGTGAGGGAAAATAGAAAAGTACTTACTTTCTTTATGGTGAATCCTGATTTATGGTAATTGAGGTTGAACAACAAGATTTTTGCACTGCCAGGTGTGGTGGCTCACACCTGTGATCCCATTACTCAAGAGGCTGAGGCAGAAGGATCACTGTAAGTTCCAGGCCAGCTTGGGCTACACAGTGAATTCAAGACCAGCCTGAACTACAAAGTGAGACCCTGTCTCAAAAAACAAACAGAAAAGAAAGAAAAAGTAAAAAAATCTTAATACTATTGTGTTATCTTGACTTTGGCAAACCAGCAGTAGTAGCGAACTGGCCTCATTTGTGGACAGCATTTCATGAAACGAGCCCTTGGAATGCCAGGGACTTAGAAGCCTCTCTAGTTTATCTATGAATGTTATTTGTGGATTTAAAGGAAAAAAAATTTTTTTTCTTTGGTACTGGGGATCGAACTCGGGTCTGCACTTACAAGGCGGGCGGCGGAACCACTGAGCTAAATCCCCAGCCCAAAAGAAAATATTTTTAATTTTTAATTGTTTTGCAAAGTGATCTTAATTCTTAGGAATATTTTCTTGAAAAAAGTTCAGGTAGTGCTGGGCATGGTGGCACGCACGCCTGTAATCCCAGCACTGGGGAGGCTGAGGCAGGAGGATTGCTGTGATTTCGAGACCAGCCTGGGCTACATAGTGAGTTCCAGGTCAGTCTCAACTACATAATGAGACCCTGTCTTAAAAAAACAAAACAAAACAAAAAAAAAAGTTCAGGTGGTTTGGAACTTTGATCCATCACCCTGACTTGTGCCTGATGGTACACCTGTAATAGTAATATAGTCTGTACCCCTTCATGGTTGTGCAGGTGTCACTTTTGACCTGAGTATTTTTTGCATTCTTCTCTTTTTAGTTTGTTATGTTATACCTTCTTCTGTGAGCCATGAACTCGTGTCTGGGACATGTGTTAGCCCCTGCTTTAAAAGCGTTGGTGAGGGAAGCTTATGGTAATGCATACACATGAATCAATGCAAGAACAGTTGTGTGTGGTGGCTTGTTAACTAAGCACTCTATTAAGAGAACAGTCATAATTGGTTTTCAAGGGGAAGGCTTTAGGAAGGTGACCGGAGTTTAAGCTGTGTCAGAGGCAGCAGAATAAGTTAGTATGCATACAAGTAACAAAATGTATGTATTGCAGAGGCAAGCAGTGTTTATGTTAGTGTTAATCTGCATACTCTGGGGATAGAACTTAACATGCTTAACTTTCTACAGATGTCCACAGAAGGGATATTTTAGATTTTAAACTGTTGTTCCTCTTGAATTTTGTATTTATTTAACAACTACTTCTTGACTACTGGTGTTAATGTCACATACCTTCATAGAACAAGATGGCTCCAAATATACCTTTCTGAAAAATTCTAGGTTGTTTACTTTGAGTTTCAGGATGAAAATGTCTGCATAGTGTTAAAGTAAAGGTTCTAGAAACTGATTGTTTAATGCTAAGAATGTGGTATGGAAACTTCTTGATTTTTCTAAAAATTATTTTAACAGTATAATAATAAATGCTGGAATCACACTGATGTTCACTAAGCAGCTTTTTTTTTTTTCTTCTCTCTCTCCCTTTAGAGCTGTAGGTAAAACTTGCCTACTCATCAGTTATACAACCAATGCATTTCCTGGAGAATATATCCCCACTGTGTAAGTATCTTCATTTAAATTGGGAATTAATGTCTGCTTCTCCAGTTCCTTCGGCCATTTGTTTTGCTATAAAGTCTTTTTTAATCCTTTTTTGTGTGTGGTGGTGGTGGTGGTGGTATCACGATCAAACTCAGAATCTTGCACTTGTGAAGCAGGTGGCTGGGGCGGAACCATTGAGCTAAATCCCCGGTCCTTTCTTAATCTTTATATGATCTGATACTTGTTTTCCTTTCATATCTTGAGAAGAATATAATAATAAGGTATTAGGGCTTTAAAAAAATAGTTGATTTATAGTTATTCTTATAGAATAAACACAGCTTTCCGGATTGATTCTTAGATACTTGGAAACAGTTAAGCTGCGAATGATGTTGTGGAGGCTGGATAATATTGGTAAAGAAAATCATGCTGAGTATGGTAGTTGTAATCTCAGCACTTGGGAGACTGAGGCAGGAGGATCTCTAGGAGTTCAAGGCTGGCATCAACTACAAAGTGAAATCTTGTCTAAACACACCCCCTCCCCACCAAAATAAAGAAAGAAATACCTGATCAGAGTTTGGTTAGAGAAAGGCCTTGTCAGTTTAAGAATGTCAGATAAATTTGGTTCAGTGGGAACTGGAACACGAAGTGTTCCGTTAGGTTTTAATTAGTCTATTCTGGTGAGTCAACCTTTGGTTCTGTGTCACTGTCAGTTACAGGGCTTTAGAATTGAGTCCATTGTGGGGGAATATAACTGGCTGTTGGGCTGATTATTTCCCATGGGCTGCAGAATTGGGTGAAGAAGGAAAAGTGCTTTTCTTAGTATATGTGCTGCTGAAGTTAGCACAGGAAAAGTGCTGTTCTGATGATGGGTTACCAGAGACCCCAAGTAGCCAAGCCTCATAGTACACCACCCTGTGGCTGCAGAGAGCTATATGTCCCTCTCCTTTGCCTCCTGGTTAAGTAGGCACAGTTTGGGAGAAGTCACATCAAGCTGTGCCCTGCTCAGGTACAACACCCTACTTGGGGGATCTTTGTAATGTTGCACACATTTTAAAAATACAAGTGGAGGGCCAGGGATTTAGCTCAGTGGTGCTGGCACTTGCCTAGCAAGTGCAAGGTCTGGTGGAGTTCCATCCCTGGTGCCAGAAAAGGATGGGGGGGAAAAAAAATGGAAACCTTGTGTCTTGGTTGTCCTGGATTTATGTTGGGTATTTTCCTTTTCTACTTGTATACGTAGAGCTTCCTTAATTATGTGCTGTGATTGATTATACCACTGGTCCCAGGGTCCCTCACACCTTTGTTTTAGCATTATAGAAGGTATTGTGTTAGTAATTTTTTTTTCTTTCCTAGTACCAGGGATCCAACTTAGGACCTTGCGCTTACAAGGCAGGAGTGACACCACTGAGCTAAATCCCCAGCCCTATAGGGCTGGGGATTTAGCTCAGTGGTTCGGTGGCCTGCCTTGCAAGTGCAAGGACCCGAGTTCAATCCCCGGTACCCCCCCAAAAGTCATTATATATATATATTTGTACACATCTGTCAGATTATTAGTAGAATTGTCACCTCAAAGGAGAATAGGCATTTTAAATGTTGATAGAGATTAAGCATCCCTAACGTGAAAATTTGAAATTCACAATGCCCCAAATGCAAAATTTATCAAGTACTGACATCATACCACAAGGGGAAAATTCTACATCGTGAAACTATTTCATGTACAAAATTATTAAAAATGCTATATAAAATCCCAGATTATGTGTCTAAGGTGTATATGAAACAAATGAATTCTGTATTTAGATTTTGATCCCATCCCCAAGATAACATAGAGATTTCAAAATCTAAATACCCTAATCTGAAATTTATTTTTATTTATATATTTTGAGGCTGGGTCTTACTATGTAGTTCAGGCTGGGCTTAAACTCCCTATGTGTGGCAGGCTGGCCTTGAACTTGTAGTCATTCTTCTGCCTCAATCTCCTTAATGCTAGGATTATAGGCATGTGCCATTATGCCTGGCTAAAAATCCAAAATTTTAAATGTTTCTGGTCCTGATCATTTTAGGTAAGGAATACGCAGCTTTTCTCCCAAATTGCTGTCCAAAAAGCTTGTCAACTGCTTGATGTGACTGAAATGGCCTTGTCATACATACTATGACTAATGTGGATTGAAAGAAAGTTATCTCATTATTTGCATATCTGATAATTAGTGAGATTAAAATCTTGAGAATGTTCCCAGTCTATTTATTTGTAGTTTAAGAGTTGCCTACTGAAGCTGGGCGTGGTGGCACACACCTGTAATTCCAGCACTTCAGGAGGCTGAGGCAGTAGGATCGCCACAAGTTTGAAACCAGACTGAGCTACACAGTGAGTTCCAGAGCAGTCTGAACTACATAGTAAGACCCTGTCTCAAACAAACAAACAGAGTTGCCTGTTGAAATCTTTTGCTAATTTTCCAGTGAAAATTTGTCTTACCAACAAAACATCTTATAAATAAATACCATTTGTCTCTTGTAAGTCATTTGTCTCTGAATTTCATTATGGTGTTTCTGCCATCTAGATATTTAACATTTTACACCAATAATGCCATCTCTCCCATTTCATAAAGTGTTATGTTATGCTTAGGAAGGTCGTTCCTGCTTCAGTGATGTACAAATATTCTACTATTTCCAGGATTTTTGTGCCTGAAGTTTTTGTCTTTAATTGGTTCAGAATTCATTTTTTGTGTAATACAAGGTAAGCATCCATCCACTTTTTTTTTTTTTTTTTTTTTTGATAGTGTCTTCCTGTGTGGTTTAGGCTGGCTTTGAATTTACAGTGACACTCCTGCCTCAGCTTCCTGAGTGCTGGGATTACAGCTGTGTGCTACCACACCTGGCTAAAGCATCTGAGTAGTTTGGTTTTGGTTCTGGTGGGGTTTTTTTGGTTTATTGGAAAATACCACAGGACCATTTATTGAATAATCTTTTCTCGTGGAAGCAGAATTACCACATTCCTCAAACTTTTTTTTTTTTTTTTGGTACCAGGTTCAAACTTGGGTCCTTGCACTTGTGAGGCAGCAGAACCACTGAGCTAAATCCCTGGCCCTCCTCAGACTTTTTTATGAAAGCTAGTTCTGTAATTAAATTCTGTAAATCACATTGGAACCTTTTAGACTTTGACTCTGATCTTGCATTATGGTGGTACCATCCAATTTTAGTATTAGTACATAAAGATTAAGCTTTGTCTTTTAAAGTTAATATATAAGGTTCTTACTTTGGTTTAAATTAAAATACCTGTTTTTAAAATGCTTCCCTCTTTATTAACTGCTCTGGTGCCAGCAGCACTTATTTAAATCAGTCTTATTGCTGTCTTGACAGTCTATATTTAATGGGTTTTCTGTGTTGCCTCTTACAGTGAATTGAATAGCAACTTTAAGCTAATTTAGACATTAATGTGATCAGGTCCTTTCACTTTGAAAATGTTTTGGATGGGGCCGGGGATTTAGCTCAGTGGTTCTTCCTCCTGCCTTGCAAGCACAAGGACCAGAGTTCCATCTCCGGTACCAAAAAAAAATGTTTTGGATGGCTTGTAAATTGAGTTATGTTTTGGGTTACCATTTCACTCAGGCACAGGTGACCAAGACTGCTAGCTACCACCTACACTCATACATACACTCTGGATATGCTTACTGAAAACGAGTAAAATATGTACATGAAAAACTAAGCAGGTGGGATTTCAAAGAGGGACTGATTCTGTACTTTGGGGAGAAAGATCTTAACTTTCTGTTAAAAAGGCAATTTTTTTTCTTTATTTTGTTGGTACTAGTGATTGAACCCATGGAGCACTGAGCTATATCCTCAGCATTTTGTTTTTTTTTTTTGAGACAGGGTCTCACTATGTAGTCCAGGCTAGTCTTGAACTCACTGTGTAGTCCAGGCTGGCCTCAAACTTGCTGCAATCCTGCTGCCTCAGCCTCCAGAACTCTGGGATTACAGGTGTGCACCACCATGTTTGGCCTCTTTTTTTTCACTTTTTGAGACAGGGTCTTGCTAAGTTGCCCAGGCAGGCCTCTGATTTGAAATAAAACCTTCTGTGTAAGCCACCTGAGTGCCTATGATTAGGATGTGTACAACTGTGCCTGGGTTATTTATTTATTTATTCTTTTTTTTAGTTGGGATAGTTTTCTTACTTAAATATAGTAGGTTGTCCTTTGTTTTTCAGGCATTTCTTTCCTCAGTGTGTGTGGTTGATTCTGAGGACCTTCTTCCTGTCCCCTGCCCTCCAGGCTTCACCTCTTCATGACTTAGGGGCATTTTCTGCTTGGCAGCCTGAGGTCCCTTCCCAGGTTGTCAGCACACCTCTGGGATGCTGCTAGGATTGTGGCAGGGGTCCCCTCTGTGACTAACAGTTTTTATCCATTCTACAGCTTTGACAACTATTCTGCCAATGTTATGGTAGATGGAAAACCAGTGAATCTGGGCTTATGGGATACAGCTGGACAAGAAGATTATGACAGATTACGTCCCCTCTCCTATCCGCAAACAGTAAGAATCACAACTGATTTTTTAATGTGTCCCTTAGAGTATATAACACTTTAGTGTTTAGTTAATACATATCACCTGTGTACATATTTACGTTTCCATGATTTGGATAAATTGAGTAATAGCAAGTAAATTAGCAAGTAAATATCCCCCCAGCCAGATTTTAAAATATTGATTGATGGATGGATTATTGTTCTGGGAAGTGAACCCAGAGTGTTGCTTATGCTAGGCAAGTGCTTCATCCAGCCCTTTTAAAATTTTGATCAGGGTCTCATTGGGCTTGAACTTGCAATCCTGTGTCAGCCACCTCATTAGGGTTTTGGGCATGTACTACCAGGCCTGCCAGTTCTAAACTTTTTTATTTTTTGTGGTACCAGAGATTGAACTCGGGACCTTATACTTGCATGGCAGGCATGGTGCCACTGAGCTAAATTCCTAGTCCACATATGGATTCTGTTCTCTTCTTCTCTCTTCTTCTTTTCTCCTCCTCTTCCTCTCTCTCCTCTCTTCATACAGGGGATCAAACAGGACCTTGTGCTTGCAGGGCAGGTGCTAGCACTACTAAGCTAAATCCCCGGCCCCAGTTCTAAACTTTGATATATACAGATTTTCCCCTCCAAGCATCTTGTACATCTTGTTTCCTCTTGGAAGTATTGCCAAATACAGTTTTACTTGAGCTATAGATTTTTGCTAATTGTCCTTTAGCCAAATTTTAGTTAATAGTACTATATAAAGACCAAAAATAGAATTTGGAAGTTTTGAATTGGACGGTTTCTCACAAAAATCTATAGAAAGAAACTTAACTGTGGTTAAGGATTAAAATTTAGCCCATAATCATCAAATGATTCAAATAATTTAGTAACTTGGAAAATTATTTTATATCCAGTGGGCTTTGAATTTGAAAAGTCCAGATTTTTAACTGTGCTTAAAAACTTAGTGAGTGGTAGAGTCAGTCTCCACTCCCTGGTTATACCTGGAAGGGTGTGGCATCACTTCTGAGAAATGAGAACCAACCCTCTGTGACTAGAGGTATGATAGACAGTAGGGTGAAGCTTTTTCTTCTAAGGAAATTATTCCTAGCCAGTCAAAGGACACTTGGCAAGAGACCCACTCTGCTTTGAGGAGCCCAGGTAAGGAAAGTGGACTCTTCTCAGGTTGAATAAAGCTGTAGTACGTGAGGCCTGAAATCAAAGTGGTGGTTGTGCTTATGGGGCTGAGATTAAACTGTTTATGTCCTTTCTTTGTGTAGAGGTGGACAGTTTCCTTAAATACTTGAGCAGCAAAAGAAAGTAAGACATTCTTTCCAGTAGTTTAGAAAATAAACCAATTGCTATATAATCTACAACCTAGAAGCATGGGTGGTGGTGAGTGGGGTACTTGAGCAGAGTGCACCCAGCCCACAGGTAGACCTTCCTGGACTCCTTGGACATGAGGAAATGTTCTTGGCAACAACGAGCAGGCCCCAAATGCTCAAATACTGGTGCCTGGCACGGCTCATTTCTTTGGGCTGCTGTGTCTTCCTGAGAGGAAGGAGCAGACTTGGAAGTTACAGGCTGGCACCTTGGTCTCTTATCGATAAAGGGGAGACTTCTAATCTTTGTGATGAATGGAATCTGGTGTCTGATTTTGGTTCTTTGGGCTTCAGTCCTTTGTGCTCACTTAAGGCTGCTCAGATTCACTGCTAAAGAATCAGATGGAAGATTTTTTAAATTTTTTTAAATTTAAATTTAAATTTTTCTTTCTTTCTTTTTTTTTTGATACCAGGGAATTGATCTCAGGAGCTTGCTCTTTCAGGGTAGGCCCGGTACCACTGAGCTAAATCCCTGGCCCAAGATTTTTTTATTTAAGGAGTGTTGAGAAGAGATTTATGCTTTCCGTGGTCATTTACGTTGACCTCCTTTTATGTTGTGTAGTCCTGTGTAACTGTTAAATCTCTTTAAATGAGTAGTGTCTGCTTTGTTCTCTAAAAGGTATCTATCCACGTAGTCTCATTTTCGTTTGAAATTCCCTTCCAGTTTTTATTTTTCAAAATTAATCCATATAGCTTTTCATCAATAAGTTAACTTCATTTTCTCTTAACTGTCTTTGTTAATTCAATATACTCATCTTCAGTTTAAATGCTAGAATCTCCACACCTTACATGGTGTCAGTCACCTATGTTTCCCTGCATTCACTGGGATTTAGTGATGTGAGTGGGATCGGGAGGGTGTGTCAGTGTCACAGGCTTGTTCCCTGTGGGTGTCTCACCCAGGGATGTGGCCTGTTTGCTGAGATACTGGGCCAGGTGTTTGCGTTTTCTGTGTGCTCTACTTTGAGGAGGGCTTTTAAATGCTGTGCTCAACTGCTGTGATGTTGAATAAAAGGAAAAACCACACTAGCTGGGCAGTTTTGATTTTCAAAGACCTCAGCTTTTGTTAAGTTAGCTGTTACAGGTGTCCAGGTCCTTCCGCCAAAGGTCATTAGCAATACATGGAATGGATTTCGTACTGTTTGCCCCAGGGGCCACACTTAGGGGCTGTGGGGTGAAGTTTGGGTCTGTGGGGTGTGACCAAGGAGAGCAGAACTTCAGAAAGGAGGCATTTGCTATGGCTGAAAGCTGTCATTCGCAAAGTAATTCCATGGTTGTGTATTTTAATAAATAAATCTTTAAGAGGTGGGGAATAAAGCAAGGCTAAAGCTGTGATTGGTAGTTTCTCAGTGCGGCATGGTTCTGTAATTTACGCAGTGACTGTGGGTTTGTCTGCCCTTAGACAAGGTTAAGAGTGGTCTTGTTTTTTGATTATTTTTAGTATCATCTCACCATGGTCACTTCTGCAGTCGTGTTCTGGAGAATACCTTGGCTACAGTGAAGCTGTGGGGGCCAGGCTGCTTCCCATATGTCAGGGGCTGCTTTTCTTTTTCTGAGCTTTTTTTTTTTTTTTTTTTTTTTTTTTTTTTAAAAATTACACTGATGACACATGTCCACCTTTTTTTAGTTTTGCCATTTCTCTGCCATGTGTACATATCCTGGTCCTTTTTTTCTGTGCATAAAAATGCCTATATTTAAAACGAAATAATTCAATCTGGGGTGCTATACATGCCTGTAATCCCAGCACTTGGGAGGCTGAGGCAGGAGGATCAAGAATGTAAGGCCTGCTACATAGCAAGTTCAGTGCCAGCTTCAGCTGCGTAGCAAGACCCTGTCTTTAAAAGAGAAAGAAAAAAAAAAAAATCCATGCCTAAAAGCAAAGCCCAGGTGGAAAGTATCTGCAAGAAAGTAAAATTAAGGAAGTGATATTATTTTTGGCTTAGTGAGATTTCAGCCACCAGATATCCCTCGAGTCTCCCACTGCCATGAGCTGGCCTGTCTTGGGGGACTGCGCCTCTGTGGCAGAGGATCCAAGGTAGTTTGACCTATGAGGGAGAGGGAAGTAATGAAATCACTGAAGACTTGAGTGTGGCATAGTCAAAAGTGATCTGGTGATTTGAGGAAAATAGCATTTAAGTACACAGGAAGGTGGGCCAGTGACCAGTGTCACTACCTGTGAGGAAGGACAGGGAGAGAGACTTTGAAAGAGATAGGTGCTCCTGAGGTTGCTCAGTGAGTGTGACAGGGACAGGGAAGAAGAGAGACTTGGCCAGGATCGGTTAGCATAACTTCTCTGTGTTGCGGCAGCAGGAAAGCCCAGTTGAAAGGAATCAGTGGTAGGAAGCCAGTATCAGAAGCAGCAGACGGGTTTTCTAAAGGCTATATTTAGTTGGGTGGGGGGACGGGACAAGGGAAGAACAGGCAGATGGCACCGACGTTCACATGGGTGGGAAGTGGAACTGCTAGGCTCCTGTTCTGTATGTCTCTTCTCTATCAAAAGATGTGTTCTTAAAAATTGAAAAGGGCACAAGTGCAGTTAGAGGATATTTTGGAACTCTCGTTTCTGTGACTGGTTCTGATGAGTTTGTATCACAGTAAAGATTTGGTATCATATAAAGTCCTTGGGGAGGGCAAATCTTCAAAAATAGCCCACAGATTAAAGTGAATAGTTAGAAAAGTATTGTTTGAATTATAAATCAAGGGTGAGTGAGATGAAATTAAAACAGTTCTCTTGTGTGTTCTTTTCTTAGTAGAGTTCCAAGGTTCCATGTTGGAAGAGTTGTTTGTTGAGTTTTATTGGAACAAAGAAATGAATTGAAAGCATTATGATAAGTACTAGATAAGTGGTGCATGGCTGTGGCTGTAGTCCCAGCACTCTGGAGGCTGAGGTAGGAGGATCGCCTAAAGTTCAGGGATAGCCAGTTCTATATAGCAAGATCCTGTCTCAACCAACCAAACAAACAAACCCAGACCACTAGATATGCTACTTCTAAATCTTCTGCAAAGGCTTCTGGAAGTGAAGGTTTTAGTTTGAGCAACATCATTCATTTTAGTAATGCAAGTCCACAAATGCAAACCTCGCTCTCAGAACAGGGAGACAGGTACACAGGTTCTGTACAGGAGACTTGATGTTCAGATAGCATCAGGCTGTCAGCTCTTAACAGCCTGTCCTTGGGAGGGCCCTTGGTCTGGCTCACAGGCAGGTGCCTGCCTTTCCTCTTTGCGGAGACTTCAGTGGGGCTTGCCTCTGAGAACTTGGCACGGAGCACCTATCGCTAGTGGATGCCAGTGACATAGAAGAGCTTTATGCTAAGGGACCCTTTTCATACTTCCAGCTTCATGTGAATGTGACAGATTCTGCTATGTGCTGTTGCAGGTAGAAGGAGCACCTTTGCTGCACTCCTAGTGTTTCCCGACTTCCCCACTGTCGCTGCATGTGGGACATACCATCTTTGACAGGTTTCATGGATTTGGTGGGGTTTGACATTAAAGATGTGTTAGGTCATCATATGCATTTAGATCCCTTGGAAGGGTTGAGATAAAATTCTGATAAAGACAAAGGGTTATATTGATTTTTATGTTCCTCCCTTTTCCTGAACTCAAACCAAGTTCTCGTGCATTACTAGGTTGGAGACACGTATGGTAAGGATATAACCTCCAAGGGCAAAGACAAGCCGATTGCCGTATGTAAGACTTTCAATCGACTTCAGTCTCGAGCTTATCTGTTCTCTCATTTCACTTAGTTTTCCTAGGAATTCTTACTGAGCCTCAAGTTCCTTGAGTGTTTTATATTTAATTCATTCAAGGTGGGGTTTGCTTGATGAAATAAGCTTTCATTGGAGCTGGTTTGAAGCAGTGTGTGAGCTGCTTGCTTCCCATCTCCCAGATGAAGGAGGGCTTAGGGAGGGGGGGCTCTGCAGCTGGGACAACCCACCTGGGCACTCAGGAGGGTGGCTGAACGCTGACCCAGGGCAGGACTAACCTTGCTGCCATGGCCTTCTTTTCTACTGTGGTGTCCTGTTTGGTGGGCTGTCTGGGCAGCTGAGCGATGCTCGTGAGCTAACCTGACCGTGCTTTGAGATGGTTTGCAATCATTTTGGAGGCTGTGGTGATTCTGGGGCAAGCTTGTGCATGTGCCAGCATTTACACAATGTAATTTATGAAAAGCTGTTGTGGGATGTTTCTTTCCTTTTCAGGTGCAAGATAACCAGCTGGATGGTTTAAACTGCTAGCTTGGGAATTGTATGCATTTCACAAAGTAGCATAATTGCCTTTTTCTAGGGATATTTTATAAGCCTAGCATTTTAGAAACTCTAGAGCATTTTTTATAAAGGTAAATATTTGAATTTTATGCACAATGCCCAGTGGGAAGAAAAACTCAAAATATTGCATATTTATCTAGAAACACTGTCCAAGTATGTATTCTATACTGCTTTTTCTTTCCATCTCTACTTTAGTGACAGTTCCCTTGGGGCCTTCTCCTGAGCCCCAGGTTGAGCCTGAGAAGCTGTGACATTGTGAGGGTGGTTGTCAGCAGGAAGGATGTCACTTCTGAAACATCCTTCTCCATGGAGGAAAGTGCCCAGGCAGCAACTATGCCAGGGACTGTGTGTGATAAGCTGTTAATTGGAGTCAGTGATGATCTAAAAATGTTTATACTTCACATGCAAATGGAGAGCTTAATAAAAGCATACTTTTGTAAATAATTTTTTTATATTGACTGTTTTGGGGAAACAAACCACATTTGGTGTAGTTCCATCCTAATTTTTTGTCTTTATAATATAATTAGATGCCCAATCAAGAGTTAGGAGGGCCAGGAATTTAGCTTAATGGTTCTCTCACCTGCCTTGCAACCGCAAGGTCTGGAATTTGATCCCTGGTACCGGAAAGAAAAAAAAAAAAGTTGGGAGTGGTGGAGAAGGTCTCCCATGGGTCTAGCTTGGCTGGCATATTTCTACCTTTACCTCTCCCTTTCTCCTCCCAAGTCATTAGTTGCTTGATGTGCTGGTTCTGGTTTTGGAGCTAACAGATTATAGGGGTGCACAGGGAGCAGAGCAGGTGTCTGACCTCAGCTGCTGGGACCAGTAGGCACACACACGTCCCATGATTAGCTTAGCAGCATTTTGAAAGCAAAGTGCAGTCATCATTTTAAGATTGTTTCTGAATGTTTACGTGTGTTTCCTTTTTATAGGATGTGTTCTTAATTTGCTTTTCCCTTGTAAGTCCTGCATCATTTGAAAATGTCCGTGCAAAGGTAAGTGGGTGTTTTGTTTTTCGGGTTTTTTTTGAAATAAATTGCTAGAGGGATGGTTATGTAGCTCAGTGGTAGAGGCCCTGGGCTTGAGCCCCAGCACCACAAAAATTTTTTAAATTACAAATATCACTTTTGAGAAGAATAGTATTTAAAAAGTAAAATATCATTTACTGTTAGGAATTTTCATTACTTAGATTAGCTCTTGGGCACATCATCAGTTTTGAGGCATATGACTCTATGGTACAGGTTTCTTAAAGCTTTAGGTATTATTCAGAAGATGGGAGTCTCAGTAAAGTAGCAGAACTTTGGAGTTGTGCTAACACCATTTCTTTCTGCTCTGACAACTTTTACCAAGTGAGAGAAACTTTTCTTATAGCAATCAGGAAGGAGTATTTTCAGTGAGGACAATGGCAGAGATGTGCACTCCCCTGGGTAGTTTGCGTATTCTCATCTCTGAAGAGATGGTGATTTTTTTTTTTTTTTTTTTTTTTGGATGGCTCTAAAATTGACTTGTTTCCCTAAAAACAAAGTGCTTTCCTTTTAGGGTACCTTCCTTTTTCTCCTTTCTGCTGTCCCCTTTTCTTCCTCCAGTCCCTTGACATGCCATGTCTGTTCTCTAGGTCCTAAATCTGGGGTGTCCTGGCTGGATCTTTCTTTGGGCTCTTTAGGGATTGTGGGAAAGCTGTAAAGTACAAGGAGGCTCCAGAGCAGTGGTGGCTGAGCTGGGTTGCTTGGCAGAGTTGGGCATCTGTTGTATGTGGTCTTGGTGAAGGTCATCTGTAAAGGAGGAGAGTAGCATAGCCTTTGTTCTTTCTTCATATACAGTGGTATCCGGAAGTGCGACACCATTGTCCCAACACTCCCATTATCCTAGTGGGAACAAAACTTGATCTTAGGGATGATAAAGACACGATCGAGAAACTGAAGGAGAAGAAGCTGACTCCCATCACCTATCCGCAGGGTTTGGCCATGGCTAAGGAGATTGGTATGAAATTCTGCCTTTCTTGGGCCTGCTTTTATTCTTTTGATAGATGAGACTGCAGTTTGGGAAAGCAGGGTATTTTCTCCTTCTCAGGGTCTGGTTTACCTTTCTGGAGGCAGCTGAACAAGGCCATCTGGGTCTTGGGGTTACTGTGGAGCAGTGTAGGGGTGGGAGTTGGCCTTGCCACAGCATGCCTGGCCTGGTCCTAGATGAGCTACCGCCTCACTGCTGTGCTGCTTAGAAGTCATGTCCTGTGGTACACTATCATGTGTCTGTGTTTCTTACAGGTGCTGTGAAATACCTGGAGTGCTCAGCTCTCACCCAACGGGGCCTCAAGACAGTGTTTGATGAAGCTATCCGAGCAGTTCTCTGCCCACCTCCTGTCAAGAAGAGGAAGAGAAAATGCCTGCTGTTGTAAATGTCCGAGTCTTGAGTTCTTGGTCCTTCCTGTCCCTTGGAACCTTTGTACGCTTTGCTCAAAAAAAACAAAACAAAACAAAACAAACAAAAAAAAACGGTGGAGCCTTCGCACTCAATGCCAAGTTTTTGTTACAGATTAATTTTTCCATAAAACCATTTTGAATCAATCAGTAATTTTAAGGTTTTGTTTTAAATGTAAGAGTTCAAACTCACATTATATTAAAATGTAACCCTAAAACGACAAGCCTTCTGAAAGCCTTATTTTTCAAAAGCCCCTATCCTTGCTCAGATTAAAAGTTGCCAAAATACCTTCTGAACTAAGTTGTGGTGTTGTGCTAGAACACTAAGCATAAACTCTTGAAAGACCTTTGTAAGAAGACTGCAGCTTCTGAAATCAGGAGGTGTAGACACTGTCCAAGTAGCTTTCAGATCGAGTGAAGCAGAACAGCCTTCTTAATGACATGTTGCTGTATAACTCGTCAGTAACTTCTCAGCCCATGTTCATTCTGTACCTCTGTACTGTATGTCATAATGGGATGGGTGTAACAGCTCTCTTTGGATTAGTCTTTTTGATTTCGTAGTGAGGATTTTCTTTTTTTTTTAAATCAGTTTACTAGCTTTTGCTGAGACTTGGAACAGAACGTTTTTAATTTTTTTACTTTTTTTTTTTTCTTTTTGGTACCAGGGATTAAACTCAGGACCTTGTGCTTGCAAGGAGGCATGATGTCACTGAGCTAAATCCCTGTCCTCTGGAACAGAGCTCTGATTCTCGTATTTGTTCTAATGAAGTATTCTGTTCCTAATTATGGGTGTGCTGGGTGGAGTGTGTGAAACATGACAAGATCAAAGGAAGAAGACAGTATTTTGACAAAATATGAAGAGATTAATTTACACTATATTGTACATGGAATAACTTAACTGAAAAAGTGTCACAGGTGAAGATGTTAAAGGTTAATTTCTGTCAAGTGCAGTAGATGATGAAGAAAGGTTGGTATTATCAGTGTGTCTTAAGCTTTTTCTTTTTCCGATACTTGCCATCTTTCCAAAATTGGGCATTTCATATTTGAACTGGTCATTCCCATAGTTGCTAACCTAGTAAGTGCTTTTCTAATAGAATCCCTTCTTAATGAGCAAATATGCCTATTTGTACTATAAAATCTTTCTGATAATGCATTAGAAGTTTTTTTGTAGATCAGTAAAAGTGCATTCCTGTTTTCATGTTACTTTATTCAAAGCTAATTGCTTTCCTTAGTCTTCTAGTAACTAGGTGTAAAAATCATGTTGCTGCTTTACAGTTTTTAAAATATTTTAGATATTCTTAAAACTATGAACCTTCTTAACATCACTGTCTTGCCAGATTACCAACACTATCACGTGACTAACACTGACTCAACCCTCTTTACCTCACTCACACAGACACACGCTTCCTGTTGTGGCTTTGCCTAATGATGCTCCTTTGGGTCTATGAGGTTCTGTAAACTGCTAGTGCTAATGATGTTCTGTACAACTTTAACTCACTGGCGAGGACAAAAATGTCAGACCTTTCAACCACTAGAACAAAATTTTTTTAATTGACAGTTACAGAATTGTGGAGTGTTTTTACATTGATCTTTTGCTAATGCAATTAGCAGTATGTTTTGCATGTATGACTTAATAAATTCTTGAATCATATGACTGGTAATACTTGAATTTTTGAGAACTTGATGAACAAGCTCTTGGTGTGTGTCACTTTAAAACCCAGGGTTGCTGGATGTGTTCATTCCACACTGAGGTACAGAGGGAGTGCCACCTCCAGGGGAGGAGGTGGGCGAGTCCACAGCAGAAGAGCACAGTGGGGGTGGCAGGTGGGGTTTGTGTTGGGGTCTGTTGAATTGTTGGAGATAATGCTATGCAGAGAACCCATGTGGGGGCAGACATATGCATGTGTGTACGTTGTGGGCCCGAGCTCAAGGCTGAGGGTGCCAGTGCTGAGAGGGGCATAGCTTGTGAAAGTGGGGTGGATGGACTACATAAACAGGATTTTTGCCAAAGCCTGAACTTAGACCATAAGGTTTATGGGTTAGAATCAGTTTTCGTTGAAGGCTCTTGTATTTTTTTTTTTTTTTTAACCAGAGCTAAATAAAGAGCTTAAAAGCACAAACTGTTCTCAAATTTATAGGAGCTGGGGATGTATAGGTCAGCAGTAGGGTACCAAACACCATTAAAAACATAACACAACGTTTGTCTTAACCCTTTGTACCCTTGCCAGAGGCAATATTCTGCTGTAGTTTTTGATATTTACTCCATGTGTCTATAAATTACCTGCTTTTCCTGCTAACAACCTCAGATTTAGCCTTTGCTGTTCACATTCCTGTCATGGAAAGTGAAAGACCTTCTCTATCTGAGATCTTTCCCATTCTCAGTACCATGATTTACTGCGTGATCATTACCTGCTAATAATCTGCTTAGTAAGCTGCTTTTAGTCTTCTCACTAGTAACAGCTGTTGACCTTTGCCTTTCCTAATTAGTGCTTAGTTTTCTGTGCTAAATAATTCAGCTGTGAACTTGCATCTGTTTAATCACTCAAGATGTATTATATTTCTCCTAAGTTTCATTCATCTGACCACCTCATTCTTTTCCTGTATCTCACTCAGTTTCATCTTTTATTTTTTCATCCTAATGAATAGCTTCTCCAAGAGCTTCCTGACAAAGTATGTATTGTTGAGCCCTTGCATCTTTGAAAAATAGCCATTCTACTGTGATATTCTACTTTGGGCCCGGTCTACAATTCTAGGTTAGTGATAGCCAGTCCTTACATTTTTTCCCCTATTTCCATTACATTGGGATATCAATATATATATATTATGTAATATATGCTATATTTTATATATGGATTGAACTTGGGTCCTTGCACTTGAGGCAGGCAGGGGAACCAGAGCTAAATCCCCGGCCTTGGGCTATACTATTATAGATACAGTGAGAATTCCTTTGTCTTATCCTATGGTTTATTAGGCCCTGTGCTTGGTGGGCTCTGTTCATTTGGAAACACCTATTTCAGTTTTCTGTTCTAGAACTATTACCTTTTCTATAAAGCTTCCTTTAATTTCCACTTTGAATTTTCCAGTGTTCTTGCTCACCCTCTAAATGCCTGCTCTTAAGTTTTCTGGGTCAATTCCATTGTTGCAGCACTTTAGTCCCCAGCTGCAGCTGGAGTTGGAGTTGTTTGGATCAGCTGCCTGCACTGTTACTTTCAGTCTCCTGTCCCTCAGATGTCTGGTGCTCTTTGGCTTGTGCTTTGGGTTGGTTGGAAACAGAGCACACTGGGTGGCAACTCTAGTGCAAGCTGCCTTACCTTTCTGCCCCTAGGGAGGAGCAGGGCTGGGCTGTACCATGATATAACTGAAGTTTTTAAAAATGGCCTTCTGCAGATTTTCCAAAGCTCTGAGGAGGGGTAGCCTCTGCAGCTGAGGGCTCCAAGCAGGGCTTCCTAAGGTCAGATTTTCCCGGAGACTTCTCCCAGAAGGTTGCAGGAGGAGGGGGACGGTGTTCTGAGGACGATCATTCCCTCCCCTTTCCATTGCTGGTGTCTAGTCTCCACCCTTCAGCCAGAGCGGAGGGCCTGATTTTTCCCAGCAGGCCTCTCTGTCCTGTGGTGAGTTCTGGAGCTCCTGGCTTTCCTTCTCCTTTGGGATTCATTCCTAAGCCACCTTTTTGACAGGAATCTTCAACTCATTTTATTTAGGAAACTGGTAGGTAATTCTAATACTTATGTAATCTTAAGTCTTTAGCCAGAACACCAGACTTCATTTTTGTTGTTCAGTACAAAGAGAAAACAAATAATTGCTGTGAAACCACCCAGTAAAGGGACCCACTTAACCCGAAACATTACTGTGCAAACACTCGCTCTCAAGGTAGAAATACTTTATTTTTTTTTTAAAACTCAACCCACTGGCAGGCCCCAGAGGCGGAATGACGCACAAGAATTAGTATTCAATTCTTCATGGTTTCAAACATCTGGACAGTAACCAGGGAGCCAGAGGAGCGGGGTGTGGTCTCCCAAGTAAACCACACACCTGCCATCACACCCTGATGGGAGACTACAGGTCACTTTAGGGTCTTCAGACACTTCATTCTCTTCCGAGGCAGCTCTAAAGTGGCCGTTGCGGGGAAGGAATCATGCCTTGGTGCTCTCCTAGGTTCCTGATCCTGTTCATACTGTGATCAAAAGTAGCTCCCATTTATTGCAGTCATTTCAAAGCCCACTCAATTGAAGTCCAGTCAGATTGTGGTCCATAGACATCCAGGTACTGGCCTCATGGAAGTCACATAGTCAAGAGCAAATGTGTGTGCACTGTTCTGGGGCAGTTTCCAGTAGGCCTGGTCATGCCACATCCACATTAGATGTCCCTTGCCCTGGACAAGAGAGACAGGCTGTTCTGTCGGCGACCACGCTGTCCAGGGCTCTCATTAGGATGTCTGGCATGTGGTCAGTCAGCATCTTTGGGCCTATGAGTATTCTGCTGAATTCCCCTTCACGTGCCCACCTTGCCCTGTACTGAGCAGCCGAACAGCAGTCAAACCTTCAACAGAAAAGAGAAGAGCACCTAATAAAGCTTGGCAGGCACTCAGCTTTTCCCTGGTGGCCACCCGAGGCCCTGGAGCCCATAAGCCCTTGCACTCACCTCCCAGAAGCTCCTTCTTCCTCCAGGTGGATGATCCTGCCAGGAGGGTACAGAGGTGGGTACTTGGTGGGAGAGTCCAGTGGGGAGTCACTGGAGAAGCTATATGCCGGCGACCAGTGTGTCAGCAGACTATGCTCTCCTAGAAGAGGCTGTGTCAGTTGTCCCTGGTCGCTTCCGTCCAGTTCAGTGGGAAAATTATCAGGGCTTCCTCCGAACAGTTCATACCAGCAGCCTTGAAGCAATATCTTGTACTGCAGGTGAGAGCAAGACAACAGACAACAGTATGTTGGTCTTCGGGAAGGCCTGCTTTACTGCAGGATCTTGGGCGGGACTGTGCTAGGTGGCATACTCTCAGGACTTCAGTCATGCTCCCACCACAAACGGGATCACAAGTGAGTGATGCCTCTTGGAGATGAGGCCATTATACTTACAGCCATATTTAAAAACTAATGTGCATAGTTTGATGAAAACTTAATTACTGTGCATTGTGGTGCTACAGATAGAACCCAAGGCCTTGCACATGTTAGGCAAACTACCACGGAGCTACATCCCCACCCCAAATTACCCTAATTCTTTTTTTTGGTATGGGGGATTGAACTCAGGTCCTTGTGCTTGCAAGGCAGGCAGCGGAACCACTGCGCTAAATCCTACTCTAATTCTTTGTAGGCAATTTTAAAAATCAGGTGTTTTTTTTGGCTTGTTTGTTTTTTTGGTACTGGGGATTGAACTTGGGTCCTTGCGATTGTGAGGCAGGCGCCAGAACCACTGTGCTAAATCGCAGCCCTTAAAAATCAGTTTTATTTGCCATTAGGGACATTAGAAACCAAGTACTGTCTTTTTCTTTTGGGGGGAGGGAGGTACAGAGGAATCAAACAAGCACTCTCTGCCACTGAGCTACATCCCCAGCTGCCAAACACTGCTTTTTAAGGAGTTCTGGAGGATGGCTGATCAGCAACAAAAACAACTCAGATAACAGGCTAAAGAAGTGAAAGTAACTGGTCATCCCATTATCCAAATAAAACCACATTCTGATACACATGTTTGCAGGATTTTTGTCAAGACACATTGTATATCCATCCATCCATACATACCTGTATCTCCTTGTCCCTCCTGCCTGGGCTCATATTTTCAAGGACCATTTTTAAGCCTACTTGCTTACATCTTTGTGGCACCTAGGATTAAACCCAGGGCCTCATACGTGCTAGGCAACCACTCTTACCATGAAGTTATATCTCCTCCTACCTTTTAAAATTGTTGTTATTAAGAGTTTTGACACGGTCTTGCTATGTAGCCCAGGGAGAAAACCAAGTCCTTATGCATGCTAGACAAGCACTCTACACTAAGCTACACTTCAGGCCACTGGCCACTCTTAACAACCATTAGATCCAGTGTGGATATACTAGCACTTCTTTTTTGTTTGTTTGTTTTTTGAGACAGGGTCTCACTATGTAGTTGAGACTGACCTGGAACTCACTATGTAGCCCAGGCTGGTCTCGAACTCACAGTGATCCTCCTGCCTCAGCCTCCCAAGTGCTGGGATTACAGGTGTGCGCCACCACGCCTAGCCTATTAGCACTTCTTATAATCTGTATTTATTTATTTTTTTGGTACTGGGGATCGAATTCAGGTCCTTGTACTTGCAAGGAAGGTGGCAGAACCACTTAGCTAAATCCCCGACCCTACAATCTGTATTTGATGGCTTTATGTTCTGATCTTGGGGACAGTATAACCAAGGGCAATCAGAACACTGTCAGTCACAAGACAGGACTAAGGTCCAACAGAGGCAGATCATGTAAATGAACAGGAATGGTGGTAGTCTGTCCTAATTGTGGCACTTTATGGCTTTGGCCTTTGGCTCTCACACATCACTCAGGAGTCTTAGAAAATCTGTTCCGAGGCTAGAAGAACTTCCAGCAACAGCATATATGTGCTGAGTCAAGAGGCTGAATTCACAAGCTCAACTCTCCACACAGTCTCTTCCTGCAGATGATGCTATGAACACAGGCACCCAGATTACCTTTGGCTTATTACAGTGGGTGATCACTCTCAAGATTCTTTTCTTCAGATCTTCCATGTTGGTCACACTTAACCTGTTCAGCAAAAAAATCAGATCACGCTCAGTACTTGGTATGCTCAAAAGCCCCAAACCCCGAATCACTACCCGACAGACTGACCTGGGAATCACATCCTTTCCTAGGACAAGTGACACGATGAAGTCCTTGGAGTACTCATGCAGAGATTTGCTGAAATTCCAAACAAGAAAAATTAAGTGAGTCTGCAGGGAATCAAAAAATGCTCCAAGGTCTGTGGGACATTGGCATCACTGTTCCCTACCCCTTCTGGGGAGAAGAAACGGCAGAGATTTCAGCCAGAGCAACTCACTGGTCAGATTCTACAAAGCCGCAACAGACACTCTGTAGACTCCACAGTTAACACATCAACTGGACCAGACGCAGATCATACACTTGGCATCTACCTGCTGGCCCAGCAGCCCTGCCGGCAGAATCTGCCCAGGATGCAAGAACACATGCAAACAGAAGCAAAGACCATTTGCAGTGTGTGAGCAGAAGCTGGACACACCCCAGCATCCAGGGTTCAGCCTGTAACTGCCCAGTGAAGCACTGGACAGAGTCAGAATTCTCTGTACTGTTCTTGTGTACTGTCATAGGCAAAAGCAACAGTAAGATAGGCAGAAGAATACAAACAAGAGAAGAGAAGAGAAGAGAAGAGAAGAGAAGAGAAGAGAGCAGAGAAGAGAAGAGAAAAGAGGAGAGAGAGAGAGAGATACAGAGAGAGAGGGACACGGGAGCGGGGGAGAATACAGACACATACACACCTATTTACTTACGTGAAAACAAAAAAAGGTAAATAAATCACCAAAAATGGAAAAAGTGTTTTTTTGGGGGTGTGTGAGTGCTGGGGATTAAACCCAGGGTTTCATACATGATAGGCAAGTGCTCTACCACTAGCTGTATCCCCATCCCTTTTTTATTTTTTATTTTTAAGAGACAAGGTCTCACTAAATTGCTGTCCTTAAACTTGTAACCCTCCTGCCTCAGTCTCCCAAGTGCTAGGATTATAAGCATGTGTCACCATGCCCAGTTCCTCTTATTTTTATTTTTTGGTACTCGGGACCTTGCAAGGCAGGTGGCAGCACCACTGAGCTGAATCCCTGGCCCCAAAGTGTGTTTCTTTGGTACCAGGGATTGAACTTGGGACCTTGCCCCTGTGAGGCAGGCAGTAGTAGCACCACTGAGCTAAATCCCTGGGCCCTTCCTCTTATTTTTTGATTCTTAATTTCCTTCCTTTTTTTTTTTTTTTTACTGTGGTACAATTTTTTAAAATCAGGGAAGAAGGTCACACAGAACAATATGTTGAATCAAAAACATGCAGGGCGGGGGAATTTAGCTTAGTGGTTCCACTGCCTGCCTCGCAAGCACAAGGACCTGAGTTCAATTCCCGGTACCAAAAAAAAAAACAACACGCATACTTTTCAAACTCATAAAAAAGCCATTAAACATTTGTACAAACCCACCAAGAGTAAACTCTGATATAAGCTCTGACTCTAAGTGGTAGCCACGTGTCAATGCAGGTTCAGTTTTGCCATGGGTGGTAGCAGTGGATACACAGGGCAAGTAGCATATGGGAATTCTCTTTTACCTTCAGTTGAATTCAGCTCTGAACTTAAAAAGTAAAATTTATTAAAAAACGAATCTTAGCTAGGTGTAATGGTACACATCTGTAATCCCAGCACTATGGGAGGCTGAGGCAGGAGGATCCCACATTTGAGTCTTATCGGGAAACTTAGATCCTATCTCAAAATAAAAAATAAAGGCCTGGAGATGTAACTTAGTGTGAAGGCCCTGGATTCAATCCCTCGTACTGCAAAACAAACAAAAACCTTAGCATTACATCATTTAGGAAATTAAAGCAATGGTCAGAGCAATCTAAGGAAGGCTATACACAGTCTTCAACTAAACAGTGCTTCAAAATGTGAATTCCTGAAAATGAGATATTATAATTAAACTACAAATGAAAGACCAGTGGGCCGCATGGCTTGTGAGCAGTACCTGGTTCCATGCAGGAACAAAAGGTTTTACCTTAAGAGCCCCCGGGGTGGGGAGAAGGTGTAGGCCTGGACCTGTGGGTAGGAGCTACGCAGCATGATGGCCAGCAGAGCGGCTGCCCCTGCTCCCAGGCTGTGCCCTACCACAACCAGCCGGTACTCCTGGGGAACAAAGAACAGAGTGGGCTCCAAGCTAACAATAATGATGGCCAGTAACAAGACAAGGAAATAAAATGAAAGGCAATCTCACAGGAGCAATGCTGAAAGCCTGGCTCAGAATCCCATCGTTGACCAGTCGTCGGTAAACATATCTCGCGGCCTGAGAAATCCCCTAAAACACAGGAAGGAAGGCAGGTGGCTCAGCAGAGCTCAGCAGATAGAGCAGGCACACACACGCTTCTGTGTGACTCCAACCCACTCCCAGACAGGGCACCACCTGGGTCAGCAGCCCTGCTGTGCAGCTGCTTTCCTGCTCCAGGCCCAGATACTGGCACAAAGCAGGTGCTCACAACATTCATCAATGAGCGGGTGACACCAGGGACAATTCCACCCTATCGGCAGATCCCCTTCTGCATCTCTCGTCACAGTCCATGCATAGATAGGTGGCTCCTCAGGCTCAGGGCACACAAGACCAATCTTTCTAAACAATGTAAGAGTGTGCAGTCCTAAATCAAAGACACCGACCAGGCATCTACTACAGACCCCCAAAAGCAAAACGAGTCCATCAGAAGTAAATTTTACTGAGTTCAATCTCTGGTATAAAAACAAAAAACAAGAAACATTTTAGGGAGACTAGGTTTTGGTGATTTCAAAAAATAAAATTTAAAACTTCTACATAAATGAATACAGCTATCCTAAGTCATGGGCTCCTTGAAAAGCAAGTAGCTCCAACAGAGACAACCCAACCCTGTCAATCAAAACTCCCTCTAGGACATCTCTTCACAATGGCTCTGCAGCCAATTCCCAGGCCTGATCACATCCCCTTGTGGCTTATATTCTAAAACAGGAGGTAGAAGGGATCCGGTATAACATAAGAGACTGTTAATTATCTCAAACAGTGCAGCTGAGCACAATGGTGCATGCCAGTAATCCCAGCTACTGAGGTAGGAGGATCCCAATTTCAAGATCAGCCTGGGCAATTTAGCAAGACCCTATCTGGAAAGAAAAAAATTTTAAAAGGGATGGGGTTATAGCTTCATAGTAGAGTGTCCCTGAGTTCAATCCCCAGTACTACAAAAACAAGCAAAATCTCCTAAGATTCATTATTTTTTTGGTACCAGGGAAATAACTCAGGACCTTGTGCTTAAAGGTTGCGCTTAAAGGCAGGTAGAAGAACCACTGAGCTAAATCCCTAGCCCAAGATTCAGTATTTTGATAATCCGACAGCAGAATACTGAACCTGGCACCATGAGACAGAACACCAAAGGAAGGGCTAGCATTCTGTGCCTGTCTGCACAACACTTCTGACAAACACCTAACTTCCTTTCACTGTCCTGCAAGTGCAACAGTCACATTTCTTAGGGACCTGTGCACTCAGAAGCCAGGCAGAACCTGCCCCAGCCACCGACAGCCACCCTAGTACTTGTATTCACTGGGGAATGCCAAGGGGGCTTCTGGCTGCTCAGACAGCATTAGAGCTAAGAGCTGAGAACAGGCCTTGAGCAGCTGCCTTCCCAGCCCGATGAACAAGCAGTCACCAGGAACACCGGTGTTTGGCTCCAGGAAGGCCACAGCTCATGGCCACAGAAAGCCCTTTCCTATCAGAACTGGTTGGATGGTCGCATGCTCACTCATGCTGTCTCGCTCATGCTTGCGCTCACTCTCACACTCTCTCTCTCTCCCTCCCTCTCTCTCTCTCTCCCTCTCTCTCTCTCTCTGCCCGCTCCCCTCCCCAAACACAGCTGAACTGGGGTCTTCTGTGAATTGAACAAAAAGGCAGCTAAAGTTTAAAGAAATCCTTAGCTTAGTGGTGCCATGCCTACCTTGCAAGCACAGGTCCTGAGTTCAATTCCTGGTACCAAGAAAAATAAAAGGAAATCCTGCTGGGGGAGTAGCTTAGGCAGAGCACTTGGCTAGCACACTGAAGGCCCCGGTCTGATCCCCAACACGGGGCGGAGGTTCATTCCTAGCACTGTCAAGCTTCTAACTGGTTACAGCAGAGACCCTCACTCCAGTTCAGTTACCCCCAGACAGAGAGACTCTTTCTCTCAACTTTTTTTTTTGGTACCGAGGATTGAACTCAGGGCCTTGTGCTTGCAAGGTAGGCATGGTGCCACTGAGCTAAATCCCCAGCCCTAGCTGTAGCACTTTTTAAATAATACTTTGGGCCAGTGTAGTGGCCCATTCCTGTTATTGCAACTACTTTGGAAGAACCCAAGTTTGAGCTCAGCCTGACCAACTTAGTAAAGACCCAGGCTCAAAATAAAAAATGAAAAGGGCTAAGGTGTAGCTCAGAGGTAGAGGGTCTGCCTGCCTAGCATGTTTGAGGGCCTGGGTTCAACCCTCAGCACCACAAAAATAAAAAATTTAAGACTATTACAGAAGTAACACTTCTTTTGGTCATAAAAACATAGGAGGCAAGCTGGGCGTGGTGGCACACACCTATAATCCCAGCACTTGGGGGGCAGAGGCAGGAGGATTGCCAGTTTGGGGCTAGCCTGGGTACATAGTGAGTTCAAGGCCAACCTGAACTATATAGTGAGACCCTATCTCCAAAAAACAAAAACAAACAAACAAAAAACTACATGAGGCATACAAAACCCAAGGCAAGCCACTGCCCTCTGCTCCAAAAGCCTGAGGCCTTCTCCCTGGGGCAGCCACTGGAACCTCTGGGAGGCAATCACTCCAGACTCCTTCACTATTCAAAAACTGCCGGGCAGCATCCTGGTCCCCAGGGAAGTGTAGGTTAAAACCACAGAGAGCAAGGCACTCCAGTGATGGCAAGAATGGAAAACACTAAGTGTTGACAAGGATGCAGAAACTAGAATTCTCAGCTGCTGCTGGCGGGTATGCAGAAGTGGGACGATAGTGTGGCCCTGTGGAAATCGGTCTGATGGTTCCTCAAGCTAAACATAGAATTTCTGTGTGAGTCAGCAACTCCACTCCAAGGTCCACAATCCAAAGAAGAGAAAGGAGGAACTGGAATGGACATCTGTACGCCCATGCTCACAATGGCCTAGAGCACCAGAGGTGGACACAACCTGAGTGCCCAGCAGGCGTTGAACGGCAGGGGCGGTGAAGCAGAACCACACTCGTCACCCTCCAGCAGGAAGGAAACTGATTCAACACGCTGGACCCTGAAAATACCACTCCAGTCACAGACAGACAGAATGCGTCTGTGAAGTCAACAGAATAGGCAAACTTGGGGCTGGAGAAGGACAGCAGGTATTTATCAGGAACAGAGCTCATGCTGGCAGTGATAAAAATCCTGCGCATAGATGAAAGTGGTGGGCAGACAGTGTTTAACAGTCCTGAACGGGATACTGTTTACAGCCCAATGATCTTATTATTTATCACCATCTTAATAAAACTTCAACCCCTACCCTTGCCCCAGCTGTGCCAGGCAGGAGTTCACACCCAGTAAGAGTGACACTGGGACCCTGGGCCCTGGCCACATCCATAGAGGTGGGTGAGAAGCACACAACACTAAGGGTGTGCCTGCCTCCAGGCTGGAACAGCTGCTACGTCGTGCTGTATTACACCAGAGCTTTTCTTTTGGGGTACTGAGCATTGAACCCTGGACCTTCACACTGAGCCACATCCCCAGCCCTTTACATTTTTTGAGACAGTCTCACAAAATCACTAAATTACCCAGGCTGGACCTGAACTTCTCATCTCCCTGTCTCAGCCTCCCAGAGGGCTGGAATTACATGTGTGTGTCACAATGCCTGGCTTGTACTGAAGTTCATTTTATTTAATGAAGAGGAAATAAAAGCCACAGCCTGGCTCCAATGCCCAAGCTAGTTACTCAGTTCCCAGGTAGCCTCAGGTGGGTGACTCTCAAACCCATATCCCATTCCCCAGGACTGCTGTGAAAAGCTGCATGATAACAACAACCATCCTCATGGCGACAGCAGCCCCTCTGCCCGGAATACCTTGTGCGCCACACAGTCCTGAAGGTCGGTGTCCAGGTGGAGGCTCTCACTCTCGGCAGACAGGTCAGTGAGGATGTCCTACAAAGGGGCCAAGGGCACAAAAGGCATAAGCTGGGGTGGAAGCGCAGGCTCTGCGCCTCTTGGCACACTGCTCCCAGGCCTGCTTTGTGGGCAGCAGTGACACCTGATGACCCACAAGAAATGAGGCCAGGCATGGAGCTCTGAGGGCTGTGAAAAAGGTACTACAAGCTTGGGGGTGGGCAAGCATGTGGCAGGGGTGCCTGTGACATAGCTCCACCTCCCTGCTGTGGAAGACCCGCGTGGGGCATCCTCAGAGCCCATGGCCATGTGCAGAGGGGACCTGTGGGACAAGGCTGATAAGGCCAGAGAGTGGCAGCCTTCCAAGGGTGGTGCTGGGCAGAGCCGGCTGAGGCAGCAGTGAGCCAAGTACAAGGGTAGCCTGGGGTCTCAGGAGGCCCCAAGTGGGAGGCACTATTTAGAACCCCCCAGGGGATTGGCATGGAGGGCACTGTGTGCAGAGTAGGACCTAGAAAGGCAAAAGGTCACGTGATAAAGTGCCCACAAGGCTGCAGTGAGGAACAGATTTCAACTGGATGTGCCGGTGCAAGTCTGTGCTCCCAGCTACTCTGGAGGCTAAAGCAGGAGGATTCCAAGTTTGAGCCAAGCCTGGGCAACTTAGCCAGACCCTATCTCAAAATAAAAAAATGAATAAAGGGCTGGGTATGTAGTTTAGTGTAAAGACCCTTGGTTCAAGCCCCAGTACTGCCAAATAAGAAAGTGAAAAGTAGTGGAGAGTCTGAGAAGACCTAAGCCCTAAGACAGCTAAGGTACAGCCAGGAGGATGAGAGCCTGGCATAGGAAGGGGTCTAGGCAGCAAGCAGGCCATGGTGCTGGGCACTGAGCATGTGGCCAGAGAGCCCTCGTGTGATGGACTGGGTGTGAGCGAACACAGAAAGTAACGACAGTGTCACTGTCCCTTTAGCAGGCACCTTGGGAATGCTGGTGGAATGAGTAGGATCAGCAGGCCTCAGGGAGGAGCAGACCTGGGAGGGAGACCCAGAAGGCTGTGGAAGATGCAGGGATGGGGTCTTGAGGCGGAAGCCACCCCAGAAATGGTCCGAAGGACAAGGTGTAGGCCACAAAAGGTAGAGCCCCATGACATGTTCTGGGTCAGCAGAGAAGTATGAGGAAGTGAGCAAGCAGCCAGGAAGGACCCACCGTACAGAGCCAAAGAAGGCACAGCATCATGTGGGGTCTCCAGGAGGCTGAGAAGTCAGGGATGGGGAACAAGAAGGAGTTGGGTAACCAGCTGCAGAGAGACAAAAGGGTCCACTGCTCCTCCCTGACTAGCAGAAGGGTGGGGTGGCCAGGACCTGGGACAGGAACTTGGCAAACAGCCATGACAATCCATAGCCAAACTGAATGTGCTACTCCACTGGGCTTTGGGGAGGGTCACCTGTTCAGGGAAATCAGCAGGAGGGGAGCCTGGCATCTGGCTTCAAGGTAGAACCTGCTGGCCTCTGGGCCCGACACTGGTCAGTGAGTAAGGAACAAGTTCCTCCGATTTTGCAGATCGGACGTTTCCCAACTCTGGGCTCACTTCTGCCTTCCTACTCTCTGTGTTTCCCTCTGGGCGCTATGCTGCAGGCTATGAATGTCTTCCCTTCTCTGCCCCATGGCCTGCTCATCTCTGCTCCTGCTCCCACACCAGCTCCCATATTACCTGCAGAGACATGGTCCCTCTCACAGCAACCACCACAGACTCCTTCCTGTGATCCAGAGCCACTAAGAAGGGCAGCTCATATACCTGAAGGAGAGGAAGCATGAGGCCTAAGTATAGGAGACACCACTTAGCGCCTCCAGTGACAAGAGCAGCTGGTCACTCCCAAGAAACTTTGATTCCTGTGACCTGGAGAAGTGGCTATCCACTGCTTGACTTCACACTCAGCCCCATCAGAGAGGGGACAACTGTGACACTATACACAAAAATTTTCCATATAATATGCTATTGGGAGCTGAGCATGGTGGTGCACACCTGTACTCCAAGAGCTCTGGGAGGCTGAGGCAGAAGGATCGTAACTTTGAACTCAGCCTGGGCAACTTAGGGAGACCTTGTCTCAATATAAAAAATAAAAAAGACCTCCCCAAATATAAAGACCCTGATTCAAAAGTGGGCATCTGAAATAGACATTTCTCAGACAGATAAGTAAAAACAGCAAATAAACATATGAAAAAATGCTCAACGTCACTGGTCATTGGAGAGATGCAGATGAAAACAACACTGAGATTCTACCTCATCCCAGCAAGAATGGCTGCTATCAAGAAATCAACCAATAACAAATGCTGGTGGGGTTATGGGGAGATAGGAACCCTTCACTGCTGGGTGGAGGTGCAGACCAGTATGCACTCTGGAAATCAATATGGAGATCCTCCAACAACTAGGATTGCAGTCCCATTTGACCCAGCTATTCCTCTGCTGGGTATCTTCCCAAAAGAATTAAAAGAATCATACCACAGCGATATATGTACACCCATGTTTATAGTGGCACACTTTGTAACAGCTAAAATTTGGAAACAGCCCAATTGCCCATCAACTGGAGACTGGATAAAGAAGATGTGGGTTTTTATAAAATGGAGTACTACTCAGACATAAAGAATGAGAAATCAGAGATATTTATAGCTAAGTGGATGCACATTGAGGCCATACTCTTAAGTGAAATTAATAAGACATACAAGTGTAAATACAAAATAGTTTCTCTGGTGTAAAAAAACTGAAGGTGTAAATAAGGATCAGAATGTATAAATGAAATGATACTGTGTAATAGGAAAAAAAGTCTAAAAGAGTACAGGAAGTGGGAGGGGTAGGGGAAAAGTAAAAAGGGAAAAGAAAAAAATACGTGAAAAGGAAAAACATGGAAACAATGTCTTTGTAAACAGGGAAGGGTGGAGTGGGTGAAGGGAGGGCTGGGGAATATGGAAAAGTAAGAACCAAGATTAGTCACGTAGAGGTACGAGACCCCAGTGATGAATGTAACTGTATTGTATACCTAAAGTGTACCAATAAATTTAAACATTTTCATTCAAAAAATAAAATAGGGCTGGGAATGTAGCTCAGTGAGAAGGCCCTGGGTCAATCCCCAGCACCACCAAAAAGAAAACCAGCCCAACAAAAAGCCATGTTACAACTCTGGCATCCCTCCCAGCTTCTCCGGCCTCTCCAAGTCAGACCTCATGCCCCGCTGCACAACATGTAACCTCACTTACTACCTCTGCAGCTGGGCCCCGGCACCAGTGCCTTGCTCAGTGGTCACATGCAGTCCTACTGACAAGTAGCAGCCCCTCCAGGAGGCCAGCTGTTTGCCAGACTCGGGGACCACACTACTCTGTCAACTACTGGGGTTGGGGCAGGCCTAGCTCAGCAGCCTCTCACAGCAATAAACACAAGACAAGCATCCTCTGCTTTACAGGACTCTGAGCAGGATCAAAAGGCTTTGGGTCTGGTAAGCATGCACTCTGATTTAGAAGAAAGCAACGCTAAAGCCACAATTCTGGGCTCCAGTTTTGAGAACCAGGGTCTTAAGAGACACGGACATGATTGAGGGGGGCAGAAACTCAGCTCTGTACCTTCTTACTGTGTGCTCTCATGCAAGTGTTTCCAGTTCTCTCAGTGTCTGTCTCATCTTTTTTGTTTTTGTAGCACCAGGAATTAAACCTAGTTATATGCTATACAAACTCAGCCATATGCCCAGTCCTTTTGATACAGAGCCTCATCAAGTCATTAGGTTGGCCAAGATGGACTCAAAACTTGCAGTCCATCTGCCTCAGTTTCCCAGAGTGTTAAGATTATAGGCACCCACTTCCAGGGTTCATTTTTCTGGGGTTTTTTTAATTTTATTTCCAGTACTGGAGCCTGAATCCAGGGATTTGTCTTGAGCTGTGTCCCCATCCCCCTTTTCCCCCACATTAAATTTATTACATGATGTATCTTGGTTCTTATTTTCTCCCCATACCCCTGCCCTCCCTTCCCTATTTACAAAGACTTTGTTTCCATTTTTTCCTTTTCTCATATTTTTTCTTTTCCCTTCTTTCCTTTCCCCTACCCTTCCCACTTCCCCTCCTTTAGCCTTTTTCTTCCTGTTTCACATTTTCAATTATACAATTTGAACCTTATTTATACTTTTAGTTTTTCACACCAGAGAAACTATTCAGTATTTACATGTGTGTCTCTTATTTTTCACTTAAGAGTATGGCATCAATATGCATCCATTTACCTATAAATGACTCTTAGTTTCTTGTTCTTTATGGCTGAGTAGAAAACCACATTTTCTTTATTCAGCCTCCATCACTTTTTTTTTTTTTTTTTTTTTTGGTTTTCTGAAACAGGGTCTCACTATGTAGTTCAGACTCTGGAACTCACTGTGTAGCCCAGGCTGGTCTCGAACTTGCAGTAATCCTCCTGTCTCAGCCTCTCGAGTGCCAGGATTACAAGCGTGCACCACCACACCCGGCTCCCCTATCACTTTTTGAGACAGGGTCTCCCTAAGTGACTCTAAATTGCCTAGGGTGAGCTTGAACTTGTGACCCTCCTGCCTCAGGCTCCCAAAGTGCTGGGATTGCAGATATATGCCACCATGCCCAACTAAAGTGGGGGGCTTTTAAAGCCCTGAGCAGGGTCCCACCTTCCAAGACTGACAGAACTAATCCAAATGTGGCCTTCAGGTTATCTTATGAGCTCTCCAGGAGATCCCATTAGGCAGCCGAAGCTGAGAACCACTTCCTCAAACCACTAGCTCTTAGGTCCTGGGGCCAAGAACAGCGTAGAGGGCTATTGCCCAGCACTGGGCATAGGCTGTGGAAACTAAGGTGGAGCTGGCTTCTGCAGCCTCATCATGTTTCCAGAGCACTGCAGTACTTCCAGAACATGAGATCCATGCAAAACCTGACTGCTGACAGAGCCCTAGACCCAAAACAAAAGGCTGCATGGGGGTGATTCTGATGCAGTTCACTGTACCTTGGCAAAGATTGGATTGTGTAAGAAATAGTGTGGTATCCCTAAGAAAACCTTATTGCTCCATCTTATGTGAAACCTAAATTGTTTATTTCTTTTTTTTTTTTTTTTTTTTTTTAAGTCTAGTGAGGCAGAGTCTTGCTACATAGTCCAAGCAGGCCTCAAAATCACAATCCTGCCTCAGGCTCCTGAATACTGAGATAGATTAATGGTGTACACTTCCATGCATGGCTCAAAACCTAGGGTTGTTTCATCTTGTTTTGAGTACTGAGTATCAAACTTGGGACCTTATGCTTTCGAGGCACGCGGCGGCACCACTGAGCTAAATCCTCAGCCTAAAACCTAGGTTTTTAATTGGCTCCATGGGTTACATGGGCTATAAGGACATCTGTAAACTCCCAGAAATTGTGCTTAAGATTTGGGGGTAAATATGTCTGTCTCTGAATTATATGAAGAATAATTTAGAACTTCCCTCAGAACTGCAAAGGACCCCAGGACCCAAGATTAGTTACTGTACCTTGTCGTGAAAGCTTATGTGAATGAAGTCCCTGTACTGCAGGCCTGTCGTATGCAGGATGGAGACGAAATGACAGTTGAGCTGATCACCTCCTACCAACTCATATTCCATGGTCCTGCTTCTACAACTGCAAAAGAGGGAAGTTGTCAGTACACGCCCCTCAACAGGAACATAATCCACACCTCCACGATTTCCCAGCAAGCACTGCCAAGTACCAGGATGGGGAAGACAAACACTTCTCTGTGTACACCTCTTACCACGGCTTTGCCTTCTGGCATTGTGCCAGTGCTTTATATATTCAAAAATAAATTAAATCAACAAGGGTAGAGAGAAACTGAAACTAAATGCTTACTAACGGGGGTCAATCAGTATTCTGAAGAAACAACAATAAAAGGACTAATCTAAGTAACTTGCAGATATAGTACTCTAAGTCTAAAAACAAAAAGAACTTTCAACACTACAAACTAGACTCTGGGAATATCTTTTTGGCTGTAGTGCTAAGTCTGACCATGCTCAAATTTCTTTGGGAGTACTTGGTACTGATGTTTTGGGTGTCAGAGTTCTCTCTGAGAGAGAAAATGGACAAATACAGGATATGGAAGAAGAAAAAGTTGTGGCTTTGGACAAGAATCAAAAGGCACCAATATAAACCAATTTTTTTTTTTTTGGTAGTGCTGGAAACACAGCCTTGGATATGCTAGGCAAGTGTTCTACTGCCAAACTACATCTGTAGCCCTTTAACTCGTGATTTTATTATTATTCTTATTTTTGAGACAAGGTCTTATTATTCAGTTCAGGCTGGTTTTGAATTCACCATGTAATCTAGGCTGGCCTCAAATTAGCAGTGATCTTCCTTCCTCAGCCTCTCAAGTGCTAGGATTACAGGCCTGCGCCACCACCAATCTCGCTGGTTTTTTGTTTTTATTTTTGTTTTTTTTTTTGAGATGGGATCTCATTACAATGCCCAAGCTGGGCTCAAGCTCACTCTTCCTTCCACCTTGACTTTTCCCATAGCGAGTTTTGCAGGAGTGCACCACTGTGCCCAACCAAACTTACAATTTTTAAAATAAATAAATACTGGGCTGAATCACGTGGAATTGCTATTTCCCCCCAACTCTGCCCACTGAAAAGGCCAATAAGCAATAACACCCTAGTAATAATACCCACACCTGGCCCCTAGTTCTTGCTTTCTAATTACCAGTGCCAGTGAGAGCGAGCCCTGCAAGTTAAATCTACAGAAAGCACAAGAAGAGGCTGGAGAATCTAAAGTCAAACTAGGTGTGGTGGTCTAAGCCTGTAATCCCTGCACTTTGGGAGGTTGAGGCAAGAGAACTGCTGCAAGTTTAAGGCCACCCTAGGCTACATTGTGAGCTCAAGGCCAGCCTGAACCACATAGCCAGACAGTGTCTCACCTCCAACAGCTCTAAAAAAAGAATCTTAACGCAGAAACTCAGGAAATGGGCTGGGCATGGTAGTGTGCTCCTGTAATCCTAGCACTCAGGAGGCTGAGGCAGGAGGATCAGCACCAGCTGGAATCTAGCTTGGGGTAAATAGTGAGCTCAAGGCCAGCCTACATTAAACAACAACAAAAGAACAGTAATATATTATAACCCACTGAATAAGGTCAGAACCTATATATCCCTATTGATAATAAATAGTAGGGCCTGGGATATAGCTCAGCGGCAGTGGCATAGTGCCTGTCAGGCCAGTGAGAGGCCCGGAGTTCAATTCCCAGCACCAAAAAAAAAAAAAAAAGGGAGGGAGGCAGAATGACAACTAATGCAGAAGAAATGGTGAATTTGGAAAAGTCACAATTTTATAACTGATTCTAATAATAACTGATTCTTCACATGACAATCAATGCATACCAAAAGATCTGGTTGAGTTTGGAGAGGACCAAATGTTTAAGTAGTGCTGGAGGACCTCATTATAAGGAGAAGGGACCACCTCTGTGCAGAACCTGCTGTCACTGCCTCAGCCAATTATCATGTCAATAGCGCCAAGAGCAGGATGACCTAGCAATCTCACATGCTCCTGGTGGGACATACCAGGAAGGACACAGCTCCTCACAGAGCACCTCCTGCCAAAAGCCCAACACCTGGATCTAACCACAAGGAAACCTCCAGGTGATGAAATAGAAGACTCATCTACAAAATACCTACTATGACCTCCTCAGTATGTTAACACTGTGAAAGACAGAGGAGTGGCTGAAGAACTCCAAATCCAAGGACGTTAAGTAGACAGGGCAACCATATGCAAAGTGTAGCTGTGGGTCAAGGGAAAACTGCTAAAAAGGACATTACCGGGGCAATTGAAAGAAGCAGAGTATAAGTTATAAATTAGTTAAAGATGCCAGGCCCAGTGGTGCACATCTGTAATCCCAGCAGTTTGGAAGTCTGAAGCAGAAGGATCACAAATTCAAGTCTCAGGGCCCAGGGATTTAGCTCAGTGGTTCCACTGGCTGCCTTGCAAACTCAAGGTTCCAAGTTCGATCCTGGTACCAACAACAACAACAACAACAAACAAAACAAATTCAAGTCTTGCTTGGGCAATTTAGTGAGGCCCTGTCTCAAAAAATGAAAGGGATAGAGATGCAGTTCAGTGGTAGGGTGCTCCTGGGTTCATGCTCTATGCCACCAAAAATAGAAACAAATTAAAAATGATAAAGTTCCCCAGTTGACGATTTTACTGGAGTTACGTAAAAGAACGTCATGCTTCAGAAATTTAGACTGAAGTAATTAGAAATAAAGAAGCAAGGAGTCTACAACTGAACTCAAATCCTTGGGAAGAGTGGAATGTGTCTACAGTATGTGATATGGCACACATGACAAAATGAGTCAGTCTCTAGATACAGGAATCTAGACTGAGGACTCCAGACAAAAGATTTAGGTCAGACATCTCTGTTCTGTTCCTGCAAGCTTTTAAAATATTTTAAAATAGAATTAAAAAAAAATGTGGATGGTTGGGGATTTAGTTTAATGGTGCTGCACCTGCTTTGCAAGTGCAAGGTCCTGAGTTCAATCCCCGGTACCAAGAGACATGTGGATATGGAGGCCTCACACAGTGCCAACGTACCAGTCACCACCAATCCTGCACAGCCCTGTAAATGGGTTTCTATAAATGTAGAGAGGCCACCCATAGGCAGCTGCTGCAAAATGCATATAATGGTGGCAATTTTCTAATTCTGCATCCAAGTCAGCTTCCTGGAAGAGAAAAAAAAGATGCTTTTTATTTAGGGGAACTCATTATGGGGAGGATGAACATACTAAGATCTTAAACCTCAACTCCAACTCCTGATTCTCTCTCTTTCCTCACTGACCAGAACTGGCCCTTAAACACAAACTCAAGTGGACTCCTTCAGGAATGCAGTTGAGAAGGAAGCTAACAGCAACAAGACCACAGTGATTCTTCTTTTCTTTTTTTTTTGCTTTTGCAGCACTGAGAATTGAACCCAGGGCCTTTGCACAGAGGTACCTCTCCAGCCCCTTTGTATTTTTCATTTTGAGACAGTGTCTCACTAAGTTGCTCAGGCTGAGCTCCAACTTATAATCCTCTTGCCTCAGCGTCCCAGAGTGCTAGGATCACAGGCATCCAACACCACTCCCTGCTTATGTAATGATTCCTGACTCCTGCTGAGATGAGTCTGTGCTTCCTACCAGAAGCACTAGCACATTTACACATTGCAACACAGACGCTGCCAAGAACTCAGTGTTTTAGCAAGAGATAAAGAAACAATATGCATCATGTGTGCAATTTTCTCTTTCGAAAACATAAAAATTGCTGGGTGTGGTGGTATACACCTGTAATCCCAGCACTTGGGAGGCTGAGACAGTAGGATCACAAATTCGAGGCTAGCCTGAACTATATAGTGAGATCAAGGTCAGCCTGAATTGCATAGTAAGACCCTGTCTCAAAAACCCAAAACTGATACAAAACATAAAAGTCTACAGGAGGAAATTTATCATCTGGTGAAGCTTCCCACTTCTCAGACCAAGAGAAGAGAGAAAAGGAAACACATTCAGGGGGGCCTCAGGTTCCAACTTAGAAGGAATTTTCCTGGTGTGTAGAACCCAGCAGGAAATTTCCCAAAGTAGAAGGGTCTGAAAATAAGATGCACAGTGATCTTGCTGGGAATGCGCTCCTGCTACCAGGGCCCCCCAAGTGTTGAGGATCTACCTCACCAGACAGGTGTGTTACAGAGCACAAACTGATTCTGGCCCAACTGCTACTGAAATTGCTCTTGGTTAGCTGTCTAGTTTTGAAGGTCTACACAGTGTAAGCATCAAGACTGTACCACCCAAAAGAAATCTGGGATTACCTGGGGATGCCCTGGGGAGTGGCTGATCACCTCCTCTGGTTCCTGGCTGCTGCTGATGTTGTCCTGCTGCTGATGGAGAAGGGCCAGGCCTGCTGCAATGTCACTGGGCACCAGATCTGTGTCCTGCATGGAAAAGCATGATAGCCTAGCATAAAACTTAGCAGATGCTGCCCAGAATGCTTCACGATTCAGTCTCATAGTTTATAGGTGCAGTGTGGATACACTGAGAACATTTACATGTACAAAGGTAGTTTAAAGGCATTCCTCACAGGTCTCCTCCCATATTTGAGCTTAGTATTTTCTCAAGTCTTATCCTCAGACAAATCTACTAGATGGGTCCCTAGTTCAAAATTCTACTTCAAGTAAATTTAACTATTTCTAGTATACTTCAAATCTTTTGTAAATGTGGAGAACAAATGATTAAACCATCCATATTTTTAATAATGTACAATTTCAGCTCAAGTTTATACTCTTCATTCTCAAGGTGTTGTAACAGTTTTATGGAAACATAAGACTACACCTGGTATGTATGAGACTGAATATGTTCCTGGGAACAGCGCGTACTCCAAATCTCAAGGTGGTAAAGCAGACTTTAGCATTCTGGTGCCAATCTTACCCTTTTCTTTCAAAAATAGACAGGGAACAGTCAGAAGCACCAAAAGGCACTTCAGCTCACAAGAAAGATCATGTACCAACCAATGAACCTATGATATAGATACATTAAGAAATCCTCTGAGCTGGGCATGGTGGTGCACGCCTGTTATCCTAGCACTGAGGAGGCAGAGGCAGGAGGATCACCAAATGTCTCATGCCAGTCTGGGCTACAGTCAAGGACAGCCTGAACTACACAACAAGACCCTGTCTCAAAAAAAAAAAAAGGAAAAGCAAAAGAGAAAGAGAAAGAGAAAAGTGAAGAAGTGAAGTGAGAAATGAAAAGAAGAAATTTTCTGAGAAAAACCAGCTTCTCTTTTTCCTCAGAGCAGACTGAAATAGTCCCTTCCAATTTACGGGACACACTTCTCTAATCCCTACATGCAGTCTGCTTCTGTAGCTTGCTGTCAAGCTGTAGGGCTGGTCCAGGACACTGGAGAGTCAGACACCACAGAGAAGCAAGAAATGGACAGGAAGGGATGTGGACTATCAGAACCAGTCGCCCTTACCTGGTCTCAATATGGAAAATGACAGCAGTTTATCAGAGAACATTATGTGAAAAGACAAAAATAACACAGTAGATATGAAAGAAAATAAATATTCCCAAGTCGCTCAAGAAATTGCTCTAGAACGATGACACATTTTTACACTCTAATAAGTCAGGACTTGCTTCCTTCAAACCAAGAACTGAACCCTTCCCATGGACCTACTTTCTTTTCAAAATTTTAAAATTTTGAGACAGGGTCTCACTGACTCACACAAGCTGGGCTCAAATTTGTGATCCTCCTGCCACAGCCTCCCAGAGTTGCTAGGAGTGCATCACCACTCCTGGCTTTCTGCAAAAGCTATCATTTCTATCATGTAAGTGATAAGAAACTGCTATCTGAGACTACTCTGGATGCACAACACTGCTCACATGTATCTGCTGCATCAACTTGACAGAGAATATGAAGTGTGTGTGGGTGTGGGCGTGTGTGCATGCTAGTCCCCAACTGTACAGGTTCAACCTATTTAGTTCCTTTACAAAGGGAGTGGGCTGGGAATATAGCTCAGTGGCACAGCACCTGCCTGGCAAGTGCAAGGTTCTGAGTTCGATCCCCAGTACCCAAAATAAAAGGAAGTGTAATGAGCAGGTGTCAATGAAACGATGCATCTAAGAGTCAAGACAGGGTCTCAAAAAGCATGGCCCTTGAAGTTAACTGACCCCCAAGGCGCTCATCCCAGGAAGAGCCTGTCCCCAACCCCACACCGAGAATTTCTGGATTCTCAAAAGCCGCTTATACGACAAGGGAGATTAGCTCAAAGCCCAGTCAGAGTGCTCAATTTCATGTAAGATGGATTCATGGAAAGAGAAAGAGACCAAATCAGATCCCTTCAGCTTACTGAAAAGTAGGTTGAGAAAAGCTCTGCCGTACTCGAAAAAGCAATTCGAGTGTGATCGTCTTTTCCCACGCAACAGCACAACAACTTGATTCTTGTTTCCCACACGCTTGTAGCTGCTGTCTTGAGGCCATTAAGTAACTGGCTTGATTCGTGACTATCCAGGTGACCAGGACCAGCAGAGGTATAGGGAGCCATTTTCCCCCCCAGTGGGTCAAAGACAATGATAATGGTGAAAACAGTGGCAGCGATGATGATCCAACTGCAAGAGAGAGGGGAAAGGGCTTGGTGACTAGGGGCTCTACCTCTATCCACAGAGCCTGAGGCACCTACTTCATGTTCAGTTCTGGGTCTCTACTGAGGGCTTGGGAACCAGGAAGACAGATCTCCCAGAGTCTGGCTGAGGTGAGCAAACTGTTTCTTCTACAGAGTTCTTCACAGTCAACTCAGGCCCTACAAAAAATAAGGGCCACAAAGGAAACATGGAGCTCTGTGGTGGCATGACTTAGGCCTTCCTCAGTGCATCTCACGGTGCTTCTGGTAAAACTAAAAGCTGTGGGACACTCTGATATGCCTTTCATTTGTATCTTGTAAGTATTCCCAGATTTGCCCATATGCACAAATCCTATGAGCTCCTGGACACTGTGCTGCTGGGAAGACACCTCCATGAAGCGGTTCTGCTGCTCTCTCACCAGGTAACTCAGGAAAGCTGGCAACAGCATGGGCCTCAGTTTCCTTATTCATAACTCTAAGAGATGGAACCAGATTATCTCTAAGATTTTTATTCCAGAAGATGCAAACACCTTATTAGGCTTATTAGAGCACTATTGCCTGTCATGATACTTGATACTCCATTTCTTCTCATCCTATCTTTAGTCTTTGCCCTTGCTTTAGTCTTTGGTTTTCTTCCTTCTTATAAGAAAGGGAATACAAGAAACTAAGAACCCAGGAAGAAAGAAAAAACATCAACAAATGGATAATGGAAGATGAATTATCTATCATGCCTAAACAAATGTGTCTAAACTAAGTGAGTCAGGTCTCATTCTAGCTACCTAAGGAAGTTCTCTGGTTGCATTCCTCAGAGATATGCATTCACCTACATTTCAAATGCAACTGTAATGAGAAGACACTAAAAGAGAAAATAAGACCTCACCTGACAATGACGGTTGCAATGATGCCATTCACAACTATCCTGTCACATTGAACACCATCTGCTACCCAGGCGGCCCCCAGAGATGCCCAGACCATCTCTGGCAGAAAGAGTGCTAGGCGGAGGTAAAGCAGCTTAGACATAGACTTCCGTGGTCCAGGGTTACAAATGGTTCCTGAAACACAGAAATAATCAATGGCTTACTCCCTCCTCAGAGGTGAAGAGGCCCCCTTCCCACAAAATGCAGTTGCTAGCGCATGCTCTGTATGATCCTCCATTACCCTCTAACTCTGCTGGCTTGCAGTTGGTGGCCAGTGCCCAAGTATGAGAGCCAGTGACAAAAGTGAAGGATGGGAAGGAAACATGACAGAACCTCAGATTCACTTCTTGCTAAGGATGAACACTCCTGGGTTCTGGCTACACGACCACACAATCACTGTCCAGGCTGGGTCACTTGTGAGAGCAAAGAAGGCATATTGATAAGTACCTGAACAATGAATGCTGGGTTAGTTACCATCCCATTTTATAAATGAGGAACTGAAGCAGGGCCAGGGTGGGGTGGTGGCGGGGTCGGGGGTGTGCTGGAGGTTGGTAAACAGACAATGCCTGTAATCCTAGCACGCTGGGAGGCCTAAGCAGGAGGATCACACAAGTTCAAGCCCAGCTTGGACAACTAGTGACTTAGCAAGACCCTGTCTCAAAAATAAAACAGGGCCAGGGATTTAGCTCAGTGGTGTCACTGCCTGCCTTGCAAGTGTAAGGTCCGGAGTTCGATCCCCAGTACCTATAAAATAAATAAATAAATAAATAAACAAATTTAAAAAGGGCTGTGGATATAGCTCAGTGTGAGGCCCTGGGCTTAAACTCAAGTACTGTGCGCACACACGCCCACACAAGAGGAACTGGGCCCAGAGAGCTTAATAGGTACTTTCTAAATATAATCCAAGTCTGTATGACTCAAGCTCTTTGTCCAGTGGTCCACACTTTGGGGAAGTGAATTTATTTATTTTGATGCTAGAGATGGAACCTAGTGCCTAAGCACATATTCTACCGTTGAGCTATAATCCCCCCACTCTCTTCCTGGAAATGAACAATTCTGATGGTGAAACCACTTGAAGAAGACTAATACACAAGACATTTTTTAAAAATTTAGAATACTGCATCATATAGCAATTCAAAACAGTCAGTTTAACATATATGATAGGCATATAAGCATTTCAAAAGCATGATGAAATCCAATTATGTGGTGCATAATGTAGTCAAGAGTGAAATCTAACATTATGCAGACATTTGCTAAATAAAATCTCCTAGTAAGACCATCACCATCACATATAAACAAAGGTAAGGGAAGTGCAGATTAATTCTGTGAAATCGTTTTGAAACTAAGAGTCTAAAACACAATACATTTTTCAGGTAGGCACCAAGTCACCCTAAAAATTTTTCATGCTGGTTGTTTTGACATTTCTTTCATCAGATACTCCACTTAAGTCAACAATACATGTGATATGCCAGAAAAAAAAATCCTCCCAAACCAAAGCACAATTCCACTTAAACATATCACTCTCACTGGAAGTGGCCAACAGTCACATAGTCTTTGCAACTAGCCCAAAGCATTTAAAAAGTTTTTATAAATTGTTTGAGATGTTCATTATGTTTAATTCTTATGCCAAACTGTTTTCCAGTGAAGAAGCATCATGCTTTATGTGAGAATGGAAATCTCAGAATATTCACCATAAAGCTTCTAAGACTCATAGGAGAATAAAGTAGGATACTCCACAGATATGAAGATGAAATTCACAACATTGAAATTATAAATGTTTAGAGCAGTCCAGACTAGAAGACAAGTCCAGACCACCATTAGAAAAATGAAATATAATACAGTCCAAGATATATCCGTAAAGTTTTGTCTCAACCCTCAATTGAGGGTTGATCTTCAGGTCAGTCCAGCCAGCAGAAACTGTGCAATTTTCTGCTGTATTTATTGTACAGACTATGTACATTCTAGAATATTCCTTAGTGCTACACTGTTGTACTTTTTATCCCAGCAATTTGAAGGTGTGCAAATTCCACAAAGTCATTAATGAAAAAAGGCCATGCTCCTTCTTCACCATAATTAGACATGTCACCTGCAATTGCTGTACTGAATTCTAAAAGAAGACTCCAAGTATCTTTTTCTGTTTGTTTGTTTTTGTTTTTTGAGACAGGGTCTCACTATGTAGTTGAGATTGACCTGGTGCTCGGTCTTGAGCTCACAGAGATCCTCCTGCCTCAGCCTCCTGAGTGCTGGGATTACAGGCGTGAGTCACCACGCCCAGCAGTATGTTTTGGTATTGATCATTTATGATGTTCTGACAAAAATTTATTCTACTGGTCTAAGAATTTAAATCTTCTATTAAGCACTAAGCTCCAATGGGCAATGGCCATTGTAGATTCTAATTTAGTCATGCTGTGCAGGAATTCCTGCTTGGAGAACTCAGTGCTACTGCTCTCTTCCGCAATGATCAAAATACTAATGCTGGCTGGATCAAGTGCCACATCATTAGAGAATTGCTATATACCATGTATTCCAATTTTATTTCCACCTTGAGGATCAGGATGGTGCCCTCCAGACCTCTCCCCTCCTCTCCTGGCTCCACAGTGAATGGATGACAGCTGTGGCAGCAGTGGCTCCTCTCAGGGACTTGCCAGGCTCCCACTCATGTATGGTGCCACATGACTTTCTTTTTTTTTTGTTACCGGGGATAAAACTCAGATCCTTGCGCTTGCAAGGCAGGCGGTGAAACCACTGAGTTAAATCCCTGGCCCCCATATGACATTTTTATTGCATTTGTAAAACAAATCCAAGTATCAGTAGAAGCATAGGTGCTTTAATTCTTGGTATAAAACACTTTATTTCCCTTTAGGAAAAAAAGCTAAGATAAAAACTAATCTAAGTAACATAAAAAATGCCCTATGATTAAAATAAAAACAACTACTGAAAAAAAATCTAAGATGTAATAAATGTCATGGTGAAGAAATACCCTTTAAATTAAAAAAAAAAAAAGGCCTCTATTAGAATTACTAACACATTTTAAAATATGAGGCACTATCTGGCCTCATTTTTGGCATATATTTTATGTTATTAATTAAAATCAGACCCACTCTCTATCTGGGAATAAAGGGTGTAGATACTTTAAAAATCAACCCCATCAGGAGTGGTGGCAAGCCTGTAATCCCATCATCACTCTGGGAGGCTGAAGAATCACAAATCTGAGCCCAGCCCAGGCAACTTAGTAAGATCAGGTCTTAAAATAAAAAAAGGGCTGAGAAATCAGTCAATCAGTCACTCAATCAGTATTTTTTTTTTTTTTTTTGGTACCAGGGATCAAACTCAGGACCTTGCGCTTGTAAGGCAGGCATGATGCCACTGAGCTAAATCCCCAGCCCATAATCAGTATTATTTAAAAAGCTAAATACTAATTGTCTCTCTACCAAAAATGACAGATTAATTACTGAGACTTAACTAATGAAACAAAAGGGACAATGGAAATAATCCTTGTACCAAGAATAAAATTTACCAGCGTGTTAAATGTTAAAATATACCTGAAATTTAAGATTTATTTTAAAACATGATTGATTCTGCAGAGGGTAAAAGCTCAAACAGGTCAAGTGGATATGAAGTACATTTCAAGCCTCCACTCCCATCCCTTTACCCCCAGAGGAGACCTGGGGTTTGTGTATACTCTTAAGGCAAGTCTGTGCAGAAACAAAAATTATACAGCCTTTGGGGAAAAAAAGCAACAAATGAACCACAACGTCCTATATCTGAGCACACTGGAAATCATCCCTGGTTACAAAGCATTTTTTCTTTCTCTCTCTTTTCACCATTGTACAACCTGCTTCAGTGCCAATAGCCTATGGGCAGGGGCAGGCAATGGTTCTGGGCCACAGCTTGCTCTGGTGTGGGACATTGTGAAAACCCAGGGGGACGGAGCTGCCACAAATCCAAATCCATACATCATGTTCTCACTTTTCTTTTTGTTTTTTGGGTATCAGGGATTAAACATGGGACCTTGCGCTTGCGAGGTAGGCAACAGAAGCACTGAGCTAAATCCCGGCATGCTCTCTCTTTTAATAGGTGATGTGCATAAATGTAGTATGCATAAAATACAAACTGGCATTTAGTTTTTTTCCAATATATTTTTCTTTTCTTCTTTTTAAGTACTGAGAATTGAACGAAGGGCAGGGTCTTGCTTTGTAGTTCAGGCTGGTCTCGCCCAGGCAAGCCTTGAACTCATGGTGATCCTTCTGGCTCAGCTTCTCAAGTGCTGGGATTACAGGTATGCGCCACCATGCCTGGCTTTAAATTGGCAATTAGCCTTCTACATTTCTATACAATACTTTTCTCAGTTCAGCTGGATACCTCTAACCACAAGTAAAGAAAATCCAATGCCAATTAGCTGAAATGCAGGAAGGACATGTACTGACTCAGGGATGGGTGTGCAGAGGCTTCACATGGTGCTGCCTCCTTTGTGCCTGCTCATCTTGGGCTTCAAGTGGAGATAATAGCATCATCCAGGAGAAAAGTGACAAGTGGCTTCTGAATATTTCTCAGAGGTGCAAGGAAGTACTTTCCCAGCACCTTCCAGCAAATCCTCCTGGCCTAAGTCAGGTCCCACATCCACACCTGAACCAGTGATCACACTGAGAATCATTCTGGAGCTTCTAGTTAGCTCCACTGACACATATTTGGTATGTATGGGATGGCATTCTGTTTGGAGACGGTTGTGGGACAAGCAGCCCATGACCTGTTGATGATCTCAAAGCTCTGAGCATGAGTGTGTGCTGGTTCAGGCACCATGGTAGTAACTGGAGTGAATATGAGCATCCCTCAGCGGAATGTGCATGTGCTCTGACGCCACCAAAAATAAATGAAGAAAAGCAACCATTTCAGGAAGGAAAACTTTACACTTATTGTTACAAATTTGTATCTAATAGTTACAGACTCAGTGGTCCAAACAGAATGCAACATAAACAAAAAAAGGCAAATAAATTAGATAATGCTAATGCCTGGCTTTTTTCTTTTTCTGTTTTGTTTTGTTTTTGAGACAAAGTCTCGCCACGTAGCTCAGGCTGGTCTTGAACTCACTACGTTAACGCAGGCTAGCTTCAAATCTGTGGTGATCCTCCTGCTTCAGCCTCCTGAGTGCTGGGATTACAGGTGTGCACCACCACACCCACCCTCCTTTAGGTTCCTGAGGATGGGAGTTCACTCTGCTGTCCTTTCCTGCCTCCAGTACACACAGATGAGGCTAATAATCCATCTTATGGAGCCAATGGTCCAGCACAGCTTCCAAAGCAAATAATGAAGTACTCTCTTTGAAGTATTATTCCCCAGTGGAGTGGTGGCTCTATTCACTCCAATTTTGAGATGCTCTAGAGAGGCTCCAAATGTGGAGTTCTGCCCATTCACAAAAGCAGGGAGAAGTGATGTCTGTGATCTGCTGGTCCTTCAGTAGTCCAGCTATGATCGTGGTTGCTCTGGTACTGAACCAAGTGCTGCAAACGTTGCTCCAAGTGCCTGTTGTTCCACTGCAGCTCTGACTGGGATTTGCTCTGCTTGTGAGGATTCTCTGGAGCCCAGGGGTCACTAGACTCTGAGGTTTTTAGCACCTGGGTGGCCTGCCTCCTGAGCTCCTGTGGTCCTGGAGCTGAAGAGCAATGTCTGGCAGAGACAGAGCTCCTAGTTTCACAGCCAACAACCAGAAGTCATTTCTGCTGAGGACAGATAAGAGGCCACACTCCTGAACTTTATCAGAGATTTTGTACCAATAGTGCAGCCGGGTTAGTAGGCTGGGGCTCAGACCTAATGTTCCAAATGCAATTCATGTACTTAACACTGAATATGAAGCACTGAACCTCTGGGAGGGTCAGGGTAGAAACACCAAGGGATACAGGGGTCATAGAAGTCAGGGAGAAATCAGCAATGGGTTGCTTTCAATTCCACTGGGCATGAGGACTGCCAAATTCAGCCCCACCCCTAGCAGAGGCAGCTGCAGGAATAAGAGGGATCTGAGTGGCAATGGCGGCTTTGACTTGGTACTTGCTCCTCATTTCCTGGGAGCAGTCTGTCTTTAATCATTTTTTCTTTTTTTGGTACTGGAAATTGAACTTAGGGCCTTGCACTTGCCAGGCAGGCATTGTGCCACTAAGCTACATCCCTGGCCCAAAGCATTTCTTAATTATAGTCACCAGAATACTCAGCTAGCTCAGCCTATAAACCAGAGCAAAAAGGTTTTCAATATGTCCAGAGAGATGATTCCAGAAAACCATAACATGTAGGTTTATCATTAAGAAAAATTATCATTAAGACTAAGTGTAGGAGCTAGGCATGGAGAAATACACCTATAATCCCAACACTCTAGGAGGCTGAGGCAGAAGGATAGCAAATTTGAGCCCAGCCTAGAAAATTCAGCAAGATCCTGTCTCAAAATAAAAAAGGGCTCAGGAGGTAGTACAGTGTAAATACTCTGAGTTCAAGCCCCAGTAACACTAAAAAGGGGGGGGTAGGCCTGGCCATGTAGCTCATTGGTAGGGAGCTATCTAAAACATAAGAAGCCCTGGGTTCAAGTGACTACACTACATTAAAAAAATAAAAAAGAATAGGTGTAACTCTTATAAACCACTGATAAAAGGATAATGTAGTTTAAAATTTTGGAAAAGCTGACATTTCTCCAAAAATGACATTAAAAAGGTCATGAGGGCTGGGGATTTAGATCAGTGGTATGGCTGCCTGCCTCACAAGTGCGAGGTCCCAAGTTTGATCCCTGATACCAAATAAATAAATAAACAAATAAAATAAAAATCATGAAAAGACAGCCAAGACTCACTAGTTATCAAGGAAATGCAGATAAAAACCATAAGATATCATTTCACACTCACCAGGAAGACTACAATCAGAAACTCAGATAATACTGTGTTGGTGAGAACAGTGGGAAATTAGAACTCTTATACGTTGCTGGTAAGAAAGTAAATTGATACAACTTTGGAAAAGTCTGACAGTTCCTCAAGAGAGTTACCATATGGCCTAGCAATTTCACTCCCAGGTAAACACCCAAGAGAAATGAAGAACTAGGTCTATAACAAAACCAAAGGCAAATGTTCACAGCAGCATTATTTGTAATAGCCAAAAAGTGTCAACAACCCAAATGCTCACCAAATGATACATGAATAAAATATATGCAACCACTGTAATCTTGTTTAGCCATAAGAAGCCAATAAAGTACTGACACCTGTGTAATATACATGAACCTTGAAAATATTACACTAAGCTTATGAAGCCAGACCAATAGGCCACAGAATAGGTAATACCACTTACATCATGTTCAAAATAAACAAAACTTATAGACAGAAAGCAGACTAGTAGATGTCTAAGGCTGGATAAACCAGAGAAATGAGGAATGGCACATACTGGGAACAGACAGGATTTATTTTGGGGTGACTGTCCCGGTCAGCTTTCTACTGGTAGAACAAAACACTTGACATGTGCAACTTAAAAGAGAGGTTTACGTTAGCTCAGAATTTTAGAGGTTTCAGTCCATGGTCAGTTGGTTCCAATACAGAAATCTTATAGTGGAAGGGAATGACAGGGGAAAGCTTTTGGCTCAAGGCAGGCAGGAAGCAGAGAGACACCAAGAGAGCAAGATGGAGAAGGGAACGGCTCTATCTCCTTTTTTGTTGTTGTTGTTTTGTTTTATTTGGTACCAGGGATCGAATTAAGTACTTTGCACTCATGAAGCAGGTAGCAGCACCACTGAGCTAAATCCCTGAACTTCTGTTTTCTGAGACACAGTCTATATAGTTCAGACTGTCCTTGAACTCACTATGTAGCCGAAGCTAGACTCGAACTTGTAGCCATCCTCCTGCTTCAGCATCCTAAGTGATGAGATTACAGGCATGCACCTCCTCACTGGGCTAGCTCTACCTCCTAACAGTCCATTCATCTCAGAATCAATAGATTAATCCATTAGCAAGGTTAGTGCCTTCCCAACCCACTCATCTTTCTTGGCCCTCCTGAACACTATAGTGAACTACTACACTGGGAATTAAGCCATCAATACATGAAACTTTGGGAGACACTTCGTATTTAAGCCATAATAGTGATGACCAAATGTTCTAAAGTGAATGTGGTAATAGGTACAACCCTCTGGATATATTAAAAACCACTGAATAGTACACTTTAAATGGGTGCATTATATGGTATGCAAATTATCTCAATAAGGCTCTGAAAAAAATTTTTTAAAGATGTCTAATTAAAAAAAGGTATTTACCTTTCATGCTGACACACACGATGGCTAACACAGTACATATAACAACTGCTAGAAGTACAATGAGAACGATCAAGTAACTGTTGAGCAGGACTCCGCCAGCACAGTCCAACTTCTCTCTGTGCATGACATACAAAGTCAGAATGCCAATCCACCTGTGGAGAGACAGGAAGGGTCAGAAATGAAATGGAGGCTGGGGTACAGCACAGTGGTAGAACACTTGCCTAGTATGCATGAGGCCCTCGGTTCAATCCCCAGCAATGTTAAAAAAAAAAAAATCCAAGGCACCACTTTGTAAAATATGATATAAAAAAATAAAATGAGTTAATATTTTACAAAATGAGGTAAATATATGTATTTTGGAAAAAAACATGTTGTTTTTTTTTTTCTTAAACGTAGTAGGGATTGAACCTTGGCCTTGGCACTAAGCTAAGCACTCAGTCCCCACCGTTTTTTTGAGATGCTGTCATACTAGATTGCCCAGTCTGGGCTTGAACTTTCATCTCCTATCTCATCCTCCCAGAGCGTTGGGATTACAAGTATGCATCACTATGCCTGGCTTGAATGTAATTGTTATATTCTTATTATTTTACATATATACTTTTTAAATAATTTTTACCAATAAAAGATACTAAGTCAACTAAAGAGTACAGTTTTCTTTTTTTTTTTTTTTTTTAATGTTTTATACTTTCCATGCCTCTATCATTCTTTTTCTATGCCGGCCATAATCCACCTAAAGCTGTAAACAAGCAAATATAATGTGAGTTGCTGGAAAATAGCCCAGCACAACTCAGAAACATGCAACTAAGTAGAAAATTTTTACATCATAGATTAAAAACTCACTAATAAACTCACACTGTAACCTGCTGTCTGTAATTAAAAACCAAGAGGGAGAAAAGTGATACACAGATGTTCCATGGTGAGCAGATAAAACTTGAAAGTCCTGTGGCCTTCAAACTACACTATGCAATTCAGTACAGAACAATAAAGAACAGTGCCCAATGCAAAGCAAAAATGACTCTGATTTTTCCTTAGAGGTATTTCAGCAGACGACAGAGTGCTGAATGTGGAAAGACACTTTATTAAGGATTCAAGCCCAGAATCTTAAAGCAGTGACACTGGGTCCTGAGGAGTTTAGCTCAGTGGCGAAGCACTTGTGTGAGGCCCTAGGCTCAAGTCCAACACCACCGGGAAAGGAAAAAAATTTAAATACTTTTTTCGATTTTGCGATATCAGCACTATTGAGTCTAGAAACAACAGGGAAATGATCTCTAAAAACATGGCCCTAAAAATTTGGAGAAACTCCTAGGAAGCAGCTCAAAACTTTACATTCCTTTCCCGGAAAGAATCTACTTTTGCATAACAATGATAACCCTAACCCTAGCTCCAGCCCCAGGGAACTGAGTTTAAACAGGATTCTTACTGGGACTTTAAACACGATTCTTACTGAGGGTATTACTTCCCAAGTTTGCTTTTTTAATTCCACGATGTGAAAGACAACAGCAGAGGTATTGAACACAGCTATTTATTTTTTTATTTTTATTTTTGCAGTACCTGGGATCGAACTCAGGACCTTTGGCTACACCACAGAGCTAAATCCCCGGCCCTTATCTATTTCTGAAAGAGGGTCTAGCACCTTATCCAGCTAGGTTTTCAATCTTCCTGCCTCAGCCTCCCACAGTACTAAGGATTATAGGCATTTCCCAACTTTTGCAGAAACGGGTGCATGCTTTTGCACGCTGAACACGGCCGGAGGAAGGCGAGCTCCAGGTGACGCCTTCTGGTCTGCAATGACTTTCTCGCCTCTCGGTGCCAGGTCTCCGCGCCACAGCACGCGCGAAGGTTGTGCCCTGCAGTGCGGACGTCACAGTCACCGAGTGACCCCAGGCGCTGCCTCCCCTCTTCAGGACTCAGTTTGCCATTTGTGAAATGAAGACATCAACACCACCTAACCTCCTCGGTCGGTGGTGAGCACTAAACACGGAAATGTATAACGAGCGCCAGGGCCCCGGCGGCGCCCAGAGGTTGGTAACTTTTATCTGGGCCTGAGGGGTCAGCAACACCCTGCCCATCCTCGGCGCAGTCCAGTCCCTCCCCTTACCACAGCACTCTCAGGAACAGTTCGAAGAACCCTGGGAAGACTAAGTCGTCACTGGCAATGGCCCAGCGCCGGCCGAAGAGCACCATGCCCGGCATGGCGCAGGGACCTCCGCGGGTCTTCAGGGAGTCCGAGCGCCACTGGCCACTCACACCCTGGAGCCCAAGGACTCAGCCGGCAAACTAAACCGCGACCCGACGCAGGCGCAACTGAGGGCGAAGCCGCGCGCATGCTCATTCTAGGTCTCGGCCTGCCTACGCGAATTGACGCCCTGGTAAGCCGCCGCCAGCGTCCTGTGCGCCTGCGCAAACAGGCCGCTCCAGGATACCTGTGGCCGACTTTGTTTATTGTCGGTGGCTCTGTGACCTCGTCCCTGATAATATTTCCATTTTATAGATATTTTATTGAATATTTTCATTCTAAAATCCCAGAAGGAGTGCTATCCCAGAGAATCCCAGCTACTAATGGTGGGACTGAGACATGGGTTACTGAGACTTCCAAGCGTGGTATAACGTTCCTGGGCGCAGTCTGTAGTCTCTTCTGTACTATTCTCGCGTTGGGATCGTCAAGTTAGGGGTCTGAAACTGCACCCACCCTTAACCAGGTAGGGTCCGACTACTTCTCTGCACCTCCACCTTACCCGCCCTGGTCTGATCCACTTTCACTTTTTGCCTGAATTGTTCTCCACCTTGCCAAGGATCTTGCAAGGATGATCTTCCAGCCCATCTGAGAAGCCTTTCCCTGACAGTCACGTTAGAAGCTCTTATTTGCGTGTTTGTCTCCCCAGGTTAGTCACTACTCGCCCTCCACTCCAGTGCCTGCTGTCCCCTTCCCCAATACAAGCTCATTTTCAACCCAGGCCTTTTACACTCATCTCCTCTTCCAAGGACCGTACCCCTGGGTATTTCTTTCTTCTTTCAGGCCTTAGTTTGTATCTCTGTCTGAGAGGCTTTCCCCCACCACCTAACAGAAAACGCACAGCCAGGTCCTATCCCTTACATGGCTTTAGTTTTCTGTAATTCATTTAATCACTACATGTGTAAGTTAGATGAGCTGTAAATTGCATAAGCATAGACACCTTGTCCACTTGTTTGCTGCAGTGCATGTAATACTGCATATATTGGCGCTCACTCAACACTTGATGAATAACTATTAAATGTCAAAAGTAGGTGGAGGGACAGAGGCAAAGGGTTGGATGTAAGTTACACGGTGCACTGGCAGGGTCTGGGATGGAGAAAAGAGGGACATCCCAGAGCAGCTCAGGAAATGAATGTAAAGATTGCAAGGCCTGTTTTGTATTTTTTGGCAAGAGTATTTCATTAGATGTGTTGCAAAGTCTGGAAATGGAGGACACCTCCAGGGATGAGGTGTCTTGGGTGTTTTTCTGCAAACACAGAAGTACATTCTTAAAACTAAACTTGATTTGCACCCAACTTCAGCACGTCTTTGGCAAGCAGCCCTTCACTTCCTTTTCAAAATCAGAGCCCTTCTACCCATAAGCTCCTCCAAATGTCCTGTCATCAGTGAGTTACCATGTAGCATTCTGGCCAGTCCTGATCTTCCAATATGTTCTGATCGTCTAATGTCTATGAATGAGACAGAGTATTAACTGGACTTCTGGCCAGACATGGTCCATTATGGGTGTACACCCATAACCACAGCTACTTGGGAGGCTGAGCCAGGAGGACCTAAAGTTCAAGGCCAGCCTGAGCAACTTGAGACCCTGTTTACAAATAAAAAGGGCTGGGGATGTAGCTTAGCACTCCCTGAGTTCAATCACCAGTACAGTGTGCACATGTATATACACACACAGCTGGGTTTCTGCCAAGTTTGTCAAGCTTGGGCTGGATGATGAGAAGCCAGATAATTATCTGATGGACAACCTAACATATCTGGCTGTGGGTGAGACTTAAGCCGGTACTTGAAATACCAGTAAGATTTTGAAATTCTGTGTAATTTCGGAAAGGTACTTTGTATTAAGCATGTTTCCTCATGTATTAAGTGGCTATTAAATTAACAGTGAATTAAAGGTAAAGAGTCAGGTGTGGTAGTGCACACCTGTAATCTCAGTACTTGGGAGACTGAGGCAAGAGGATCCTTGCAAGCCACCCTGTCTCAACCAAAATAATAAAATTAAAAAGACTTTGTGTAAAAAAAAAAAAAAAAAAGACATTTGTGTAGTTGTAATCACTGACACTGTATTCTGCCATTTCCACACAACATTATTCCATTGATTGCATTTGGCCTATTTTAAAAGTGTATTTTTCCATCATGTGAGTATTATACACTAAAGCATACTCATTCCCTTAAGTTATTAAAATATTTTAAATTAGCTGTTAGAATATTTTAAAAAATGATTTCCAAAATGAACTGAGATCAAGGTACATATAGCTCTTAAGAAGGTAAATGATTCATCATAACTTTTGTTAATTGATGGAAATATTTCATATACAGAGGAGTTAGCTGACACCTAAGGAGCCATCATGCAGATTTGACAACAGATAATGTCCTATCACATTTGCTTCATCATGAATTTTGGTAAAATATGAGCTCTTTGATGACCTTTGCTTGTTTTTTAGGTTAACATCATTACCTGCAAATTATAGTAAGTATTTTTCAGATTTTCTTGGTATTTCATCCTATCTCCATATTAACTTTGAGAAGCTGATTATCTATCTTCCATTTTACAATTAGATTCATACTTTCCTCTATTTTTCCATTTAGAACTTGATTTTCTATGATCTGAGTAAATCTCTTACACTGTAGGTAAAGTTAATATCCTTGATTTAATATTTGCCTTTGTTGCCTGTACTGAGTGGGAGCAGTTTTTGCCAGGTGATTGCTTAGGCTGGCGACCTCAAAACAATCCTCCTGCCTCAGCCTCCCAAATGTACCACCACGCTGGTTCTTGTTCAGAAATCTGGATAATTTTTAAAAGTCCTGAGATCTACAGTTCTCAGACCCTGAAGTAAATAAATTACTTTTTAAATTTCAGGACATACCAGTTTCCTTATTACAGACTCATTGTTACATGATTAAAAAAAAGGTGGTTTTGTTTTTCAGTTTGTTCTTTTCTGAGACAGGTCTCACTATATAGTCCAGGCTGACCTCAAATTCACAATCCTCCTGCCTCAGTCTCCTAAGTGCTGAAACCACAGGAATGTGGCACAATGTCTGGCAGAAAATGTTTTATATTTTCATTGTATTTTGGTAGTAGATTAAAGTGTAGTGAGGTATCTGTCTAAAGACTCACACCCAAGTAAACTAGGTGAAAGCAAGACAGAAGATTTGGAGTGTTATATTTTAGTACTGTGAAGAAGTATTTTTCAGCCAGGTGTGGTAGTGCATGTCTGTAATCCCAGCACTCAGGAGGCTTAAGCCAGGGGATTGCTGTGAGTTCGAGACCAGCTTGGGTTACATAGTGAGTTCCAGGTCAGTCTCAACTACATAGTGAGACCCCGTCTCAAAAAACAAAACAATTATTTTTGTGTCATTGTTTAAAAGGGCTAATGCTATGTTATGCTGCAACTTGTCTTTTAAATTGAAGATTAAAAAGCAGGAATTATTTTAGACCTGGAGGAGAAATACATACAGAGCATCCATAAGATTCCACACATGGTTAAAACCCAGACAGGGCATCCTAGGTGGAACTTGGGTTCCACAAAAATTCCACAGCTGGCCACTAGAGGGAAAAAGCACAAAGTAAAAACCCAAGAGGATCCCCAATCCATCACCATTCATTCATCAAATCTCTGAGGAAAGGCTCCTGTCAATATCAATTCACTGCCAGCTTTCCAGGCAGCTTGTCTAGAACAGGGTGGAGGCCTCAGTGGTACACACAAGTGTGCAAACACATTCAGAAAGGAAAGTGGGTGTTGGTGATTAATGTGTGCTGAGCTCTGGGGCTGTCAAGCTTAAGGCTCATAAATACCTGCAGTCGGAGTCTCTTTGTGTCACTGAGGGATATAAAGCACATATATCCAATGCCAGGCTGCTGCAAGTGCAGTGATCAAGAGTCAGCACAACTCTGAGCCCAAAGCTTGTACACTTTTCTTCAGGTTCCTATCATAGAGCACTCTGATTTCTATCAAAAGTTTTTCTCGGGCCAGAGATTTAGTGCAGGGTCCTGAGTTCAATCCCCAGTACCAAAAAACAACTTTTTCTGTCTATTCCTCTTGACTAGTGAGGCAGCAGGAAACTTGATTCACATACCATGACTAAACCGGATAGGAATGGATCAGTGTCTGTAAGCAGCAAAGGGCCAGCAGCTTTCAGTTGTTGCAGGGCAGATTCGTGGACTTTGCTTTATTTCTATTACTTTTTTTTTTTTTTTTTTTGATATTGGGTTTGAACCCTGGACCATCTCACTGAGCTATAGACCCAGCCTTTTTCTTGCAACAGGGTTATCACTAAATTGCGGAGTTGCACAGGCTGTGCTCAAAGTTAATGATCCTCCTGTATCAGCCTCCTACAGTGCCCAGCTTTAATAATTATAGTTTTAGAAATTCATACAGAGGCTTGGGGTACACTGTACAGATACATGCCTAGCATACACAAGACCTTGGCTTCAATGTCCAGCACCATACAAGATGCACACACACAAACTTAGACACACAAAAACACCTTAATGAAAATATTGATTACCTGATAACCTTTATTTAGGAAGTGAAAATAACCATGAAACAGTGCTTCATAAGATGTGTCACACAAGGCAAGGCCTTTTATGCCGAGGACACTGCCCAGTCCCAACTCCAAGTCAGGAATTCTTAGCAACATGTCATCCTAGCTGACCACAAAATGGTGATTAACATCTTGGCCAATTTTATTCTTACTCGAATAGAATGACTACAGAAGGCTCTGACATGCTGAGGTTCCAGATCTTGTTCTGTGCATTGTGCTCTGCAGTGAGGGACCCCAGCTTGTGTCTGATTTACATGAGGAAAGGCAGGTATGAGCCCTCCCCACACCCCGAGTCTGGGCAGCAGGCAACCTGCTGTACTTTTCTACTTGAGTTACTGCAACTGATTTCCCCATCCTTCCTCCACACTCCCAGTATTATCCAAGGAGGATGAAAACAAGCCAAAGAAACTAAGCTAAGCCTAGTATGCTGACTGAAAAGTATTCTGATACACAAAGCAAAAACATGAAGCAAGAGGAGAAAAATAAAATGAGGGCAATAACAGGTTAAATTTCGTAGCTGTAATGCCAACTTAAGAACCACACTAAATAAAAATGTAGCTTATCCAGCTCCCTTCCTCCACAAGACATTTTAATGGAGAAAATGAAACAAATACTACATCCTCCTAGTAAGCATTGTTAGTATTAAATACTTTCATGTTTGCACTGAACTAAATAAAAACAAAGTCATATACTTTTGCATAAGTCAAAAAATGTAGCAAATCAATATAATGGCAAAATCAGAAGGAAAACTAGTTAATTTCCATACAACAAAGTTTTAGATTAAGTGGACTTTAAATGTCTGCAGCCCTATAGAGCTTTTGTTGCCAAATGAAAAACAAAACAAAAATTATCCCAACATAGGATGTTCAGAAGCCTAATTTAAAAAAAAGACAATTTATTCCATTTAATAAAATGTTTATTTAGGATGGTAACACAAGATAAATCATGCAAGAACTCAGTAAAAAAAAAAGAATATAAGGAATGGTAATTGATGCTGCCAATTAAAAAAATTGTAAATCATTTTACCAACCAAAAGTGATAGAGAAAACTGTGTGAATCTAAGCATGGACATGGTTATAGTTCATCTTTTGAAATTGCAAATGAAAGTCACAGATAATTATGTGTTCCATTCCTCAGAGGAGTGATCTTCTATCCAAAATAATCATTACAGTCCCTCCTATCAAACACTCACATGGCAAGCAACCCAAAACTCCTGCCCAGGAATTCTTCAGCATCCTTGGGAGTCTCAAGTTGACCCTTCTCAGCAGGGGAAAGAGGGCAGGCACCTTGGGTGACTTAGCTGACACCCCATCTACACTCAGAACCTTAAAATTTTGGTAATGAAAACCATAAGATTTACAAGTCATCTTCACTAACCTTAAATGTAGTGTTGTGAGGTCCAAGGATTTCCACGGCAGGTGGGAATTTGGATAGATAAAAACACTGAACATAGTGTCTCAGATTTCAAACAAATATTAACTCATATTTTGGCAAAAAATAAATATAGTGGAATGCAAGTTTGATAGACGTTAGAATATATAATCTACCAACTGTCAAAGAGTACAATATTTCATTGCAGACACAACCAATCAACAATTTCAAAGAATTTTTAAAATAAAAGCTTGCACTTATTCCTCACAAAATTGTCACTTTTGAAACTATCCAATTAAGCTACACACTGAATTTATTAATACAGCATTAAGTTTCTTTGTGTAAAAAAATCTTTGTACATAGTAATAAAAAAAGATAAGGCAAGATGCATTAAACAGAAACCTTGTGGTTCTTTTCCTCTTGTGTTCTTATAGAGCCACTGATGACGATCTGCAACAAAAGAGTTAAGTTTCTGATTTCCCGCATCAAGCATCTCACGCCTTTGCTGTGGTAAGAATTCTGTCCAAGCACCCTGAAGGACAGAGGCTACTGATGGTCTTTGGCACTTACGCTGGCAAACTGAGCTTCTTTCCCTTGAGCACTAGAATTTTAAAGAGAAGAAAAGAAACAAAAGATTACTAATATAAACAAGCATACAGCTTCATTCTCTCTATTCGCAGAACTCCACCATACCCAAGATTATACTTAGTATGAGTAAGTCATTGCATTTAAAAACTACAAATCTGATACTGGGTATGGTGATACCTGTAATCCCATCACTGCCTGAGAGGCTAAGGCAAGTGGATCACAATTTTATGTTTAGTCTGGGCAAATTAGTGAGAGCCTGTCTCAAAAACATAAAAGGGTTAATGATGTAGCTCAGTGCAAAGGCCGTAGGTTCAATCCCCAGCACCACCAAAAAGAAAAATAAAAAAATTAAAAACACCACCAATTTCAAAGCACCTTCAGTTGTAATTTCTCCCTAACCAATATGTATTAAATATGACTTATGGAGGAATATCTTGGATATTAAAAAACATACAAGATATATTTACCCTTCACCAAGCAAATCCAGCATTAGGAATATAACTGCACACCAGACCTTTGTAACCTGGGCTCTTTAGTTAGCCTTCAGGCACTTCTGAATTCTCTATACTTGTACACATGAATTTGTTTGGACGGTACATATTTGCACTTTTTCTTAGCAAGGACTAGTTTTCATTGGATATTTGTAAAGTCCAGATGTCAATATTTATACAAATATAAACATATAGAAACACACACATATGGATGTTGATTTAAACACTGAATTTTACTTATGTTTTTAGTTTTTTGAGACAGGGTCTTGCTATGTTGTTCAGGCTGGTCTCAAACTAGGCAGTGATCCTTGTACCACAGCCGTGTGCCATCATGCCAGGTAAGCACTGGATTTTTATCGCACCAATTCAATAAGCCTGAATACCTACAAACAGCTGGATAAACAAATGATAGTATGCACAATACATAATAAATGACCCTATGGGGCCGGGGATTTAGCTCAGCGGTTCGCGAGTTCAATCCCCGGTACCAAAAAAAAAAAGACCCTATGGCTTTTAACACACACACACACACACACACACACACACACACACAGAGGATTGAACCTAGGGCCTTCCTACTGAGTTACATAACTAACCCTTTTTTTTATTTTTTATTTTGAACAGTGTCTTGCTAAATTGCTAAGTTGCCTAGGCTGGGACTCAACTTGCAATCTGCCTGCTTCAGTCTCCCAGAGTGCTGAGATTACAGGCATGTGCCACCAAGGTTCAGCTAATTTCTATTTACTTACATGAAAAACTGAGATTATAGAAAAGCATGTATAGTTTAAATCATGTACCTGTATTCACATAGAGATATCTGGTATTGTGTTTACTGATACATGAACAGTGGTTATCTCTGAGTGATAGGATCTCAGATGACTCACTGAAATAACTAGATCTGATTAAACCTATACAATGAAATGTACAATTTTAGAAAAATAAAAAGTCTTTATATGAAAAAAGACTGAAAATCCTGATACGGAATTTTATTTGACAACCATAAAGTTATTTTTCTAAAGCCAGTTCTGTTCTGAGGGACCATGTCAAGCAAGAAGGGTGTTGGGCTCAGGAGCTGGGCAAGCTGGCTCCTCACAGAGCCCATGACTATAGGAACCAGGCAGGCTGGCCCTGATGTACCTTTTGTAATATACAAGTAGAAGAAGTCGCAGTACAGGATGGTCTGGACCACGCCGGCCACCACAGCAATGAGGTCGAAGAAGCCCTCGAAGTAGAAGCGCCAGATCCAATTGACAAGATACAAAGCACGGTAGAGACCCAAGAAGAACAGGTAGTGGGTTGTGATGGTCTCAGCCTCCCCAGTCTTGCTGATCATGAAGAGCTGTGGAAGGATGGCCACTGACTCAAGGTAGATAGAGAAGGTCCATAAAATCTGGAAGAGAAATGGCATACTCTCATCAGGATCCAGTGCCCACTGTGAGTTCGAGAGAAATATACTCACTTCACTGCAAACAGCGTTAACAGGTGTGGAAGTATTTGCATTACCTCGTCTAACACTTTTTTTCCCCCATATAGTTTTCCTTTTCCTTCTCTCTTTCATTCCATTTACTGGCAACTAAGCCCAGGGAGTACTGAGCTATATCCCCAGCCCTTTTAATTAATTTATTTTTTGAGGTGCTTGGGATTGCACTGAGCTACATTCCCAACCCCTTTTTGTTTTGAGACAGGGCCTCGTTAAGTTGCTGGGCTGTGCTCAAATTAGGCAAGCGTAGTGGCACACACCTGTAATTGCAGCACTCAGGAGGCTGAGGCAGAAGAATGGCTCCAAGTTTGAGGCCAGCCTGTGCTACTTAGAAAGTTCAAGATAGCCTGAACTATATAGCAAGACTTTGACTCAAAAATAAAACAAAAACAAAACATACTTGCTATCTCTTCCTGCCTCAGGCTCTTGAGTAGCTGGAATTATAGGTATATACCAAACATGACCAGTATGATTTTCTGTCAATATCCAATATGTGATGTTCCTCCTGGACAAGCTTATCCCACTTTGAATCTATAGCCTTGAATCAACCCTGCTTTTCTGCCAGAATTAATGATACTTATAACTAAGTTCCTTCCACGTCCTCACTGCTGATTGTCCTGATATATTCCTAGGCTAAATTTTTCACTACAAGGATAGGGATTAGCTCAGTGGTTCCAACGCCTGCCTGGCAAGCACAAGATCCCGAGTTTGATTCCTGGTACCAAAAAAACAAAAACAATTTTTTTTCCCACTACACCTGGGTCTTTGACTTATGATGGTTCAGACTTAAGATTTTTCACTTTACCATGGTGCAAAAGCAGTGCACATTCAGTAGAAATCATTCATCCATCCTGTCTATCAGGCAGTACCAGGGATTGAATCTGGGGCCTTACGCATGCTACACAAGCCCTATACCACTGATCTACATTGGTAGCCTCCAAACTTCCAATTGTGATCTTTTCCTAGGCAAGTGACATGCACTACACTACTCTTGAGATGCTGGGCAGAGCAGCAACCCCCAGAGCCTAGTCAGCCAGGCCATCCTGAGGCAAACAAACAATATTCCACAATTACTGTGTTGCTAAACTGGGATATTTGGTAGATTAGGTGCGTTAAACACTTTTTAAACTTACAATATTTTCAACTTACAAGGAATTTATCAAGATGTAACTTCATCCTAAGTCAAAAAATCATCTGCATTTTTCTTATTCTTTAGGCTTCTGGGGTCAGAGGGGCTGGAGATGTGGCTCATTGTCGCCACACCTGCCTGGGAAGCGCAAGGTCCCGAGTTCAATTCCCGGTACCCCAAAAACCCAAAAGAACAACAACAACACAAAGGGGTCAGAAATCAGAGCTGTAATTAGGCAAACTCTGCCCAGCATGGCACGTTATTCATCCTTAGGACTGACTTGGAAATAGTGAGGCACTTCTTACAGACAACCAAGAATAATGCAGTAACTTAATAACCCCATAAGCTAAGCAGCACCTCTTTACCAGGGATAAAAAAAGCCACTTATGATGTATGATGCCAGGGACACTACAAACCACTGTTCTAAAGGGTGAGAAGTATAGCAATGCTGCTTAGAAAATGTGCAGACACAGTATCAATGTGCAGCAGCTATACACAGAGAGGAAGCAAAGATTGGCTAGAACAGGGAGGAGGACCATGTTCTTCAAACACCACACCAGGGAGGGCTCTGGGTTTGGTGCACAGAAGTTAAGATAATGAAATACTATTTTGACTCTATGTTCTCAAGGGGCATCAGGATAAAGCTGTCAGCAGACACCCTAATACTTGAGTGCTATCTATAGTTCCTATCTATGATTTATTTACACCAAATAGTGCATGTTGTATCAGAAGTTTGCCAAACTGGAAAACAAAAACAAAAAACCCCACAAAAATCTACATTATCTGCAAAAAGGTCTCTTAACCTAGGGGACCAAACATGACCACTAAATAGCCTCTTAACTAACCTCAAGAGGAGAGAAATCGTGATTGACTAGAAATGAGAGGCCTCCCACAGGGACCACCAGAAACTCTACTCGGAAGGTATCATGATTTCCATCATAGGTTGCCTTAAATTTCATGTAGATCAGATACACTGTGGCATAGGAGCAGGCAATGTAGATAAGCTGAAAACAAAAGAAAAATATCAGGTTGTCAGAGTATTGCAATTGTTTCAACTCCCTGTTTTCTATATCACCTATATATCCTTCTTTTTTTTTTTTTTTTTAAGTTTAAGCACAGTAGAATTCACTTTGGTATTATGGTTCTATGTCATGTAACCACCAACACAGTTAGGACACAGAGTAGCTCCAACACACCTAAAATTCTACTACACTGCTTCTTGGTAGCCAAGCCTCCCCAGCCTTCACCTCTGATCATCACTGGTGTGTTCTGGCCCATTTTGCTCTTTCTAGAATGTCACATAAATGAAGGCATACAGCATGTTACTTCTGCCTTTCAGTCAGCATAATGTATTTGAGGGACAACCCATAGAATATGCATTAATACTTGGTCCGTTTTCATTGAACTGAACCACAGTTTATTTACTTGCACTCCAGATAGAGGCCTGGTGGATTGTCCCCAGTTTGTGGGGATGGTGGATAAAGCTGTTCATAAACTTTTATATAAATTTAAGTTGTCATTTTTCTTGGGTTTACACGTAGGAGTGGGTTTACTGGGTCAAGTGTTGATTTTATTTTTTGGTACTGGGGATGGAACTTGTGACCTTGCACTTGCAAGGCGGGTGGCGGAACCACTGAGCTAAATCCCCACCCTAAATGTTGATTTTAACTTTGTAGGAAACTGCCAAAGAAATATACTTTTAATCTCATTTTAAACTATTGTATGCTAGTTTAAGAAAAAAAAGAAAAGAAAAGAAAAGAACATATATTCATTGCAATTCAAACCCAATGGACTTCTAGCATGATGGCATATTTATGTAGGTAAAATAAACAATGTAATTCATGTTAAAATCTACATGATTGTTTTTACTTAAATTGTATTAGTTTAACACTGAGCATTCAGATTGTTGTTATGAAATTTTATCTCGTAACATAACCAAAGCAAAGCCTAAAGTTAGCAATAATTTGTAAACTCTTGCTCCCCGCAAGGGAGCAATTTGGAATACACAGCAGTACAGCCACTCAAGGGTTCATAATTAAGGTTTGTGTTCTTTCATCTTCAAAAGGTCAAGCTGGGTGTGGTGGTGTACCCCTATAATCCCAGCACTCAGGAGGCTGAGTCAGAAGGATTGCTAGGAGTTCAAGGCCAGCCTGGGTTACACAGAGTTCAAGGGCAGCCTGAACTACACGGTGAGGTCCTTGTCTCAAAAAACCAACCCCCACCCCAAAGATCAAACATGATCTCATTACCTGACCCCAAGAAAACCCTGAGATTGTGAAATTATATCAATTGTTAAATTGCAAAAATTTAGTCTTAAGAATCAAATAGCAGATTTCAATCATGAAGAGACAACTGGGCTAGGGACCACACAGCCTGATAATATTTCTCCTTAGGAAATACAACTTGAGAGACTTAATTAGGAAAATACTTGGGGCAAACAACTTCAGTGGAAAATGAGAGCAATCATCAAACCCTCATGTGTTCTAAAAAACCCACAAAGACACTAAATAGTACCTGGCATTTCATTATGCAGTTATATCTGCAAATAAACAGTTAACATGGTATTAAAACTGTTGGTTATAATCACACATGCATAATCGAAGAACACATATATGTATATCAGCACTATACCCCGCTGGGACCAGCTGAAGCTTATGGCAGCTAGAGGGCTTCTCTCTAGGCCCAGCCTATATCTAGCGGGGTTCAGTCTACTAAGGCTGGGGAAGGACAGCTGCTCATCTCCCCATAGCACTTGGCAGTAAAAACAAAAAGAAGTAGGCATATATAACTTGGCTCTCACTCTGCTAACCTTCAGGACACGACACTTAAAAACTACATCCAAGCAAGCAAGAAGACAAACTCCAAGAGCTGGGATTCCTGACAGGACAGAAGGAAGGGAATTCTAGCTTGCATACCTCAAATGCCTGGAGTTTAACTTGCCTAGACAGCAGACATTGCACCTAGCCATTTTAATACAGCTAATCAGTTCCTGATTACTAGGTCCCATCATTAAGTATTAAAGAATGGAATGATTGTAGGTAATCAAGTTTGCTTTTGAGTAAAGACCACAGACTCAAATATTGCTTCCTCTACTTTAATCTGTGTTTTGACAGTGCTTTTGAATGCAGTGTTGAGGGAGGAGAGGGACAACTGTTTAAATACCACACCAATAGGCTTTAGTTTAAATGTTACTTCCCATAACCAAGTACCTAAGCCTGGCACCAGGTCCTTAGAATGTGTAGAGTGAAAAAGTCAGACTCCTATTGCATATCCTGAGACTCTTTCGCCCACAGCACCTAGCTCAACTTACAGTTCTTCATATAGTGCTGTGATAATTTGTCCACTCCCCACCCTGACTGAGACTTTGCTTGTTTTCTGCCCCATATTCTGTAGTGCCCAGCTCTGCAGAAGTTCATATGAGTTTAACAACTATGGGAAGGGACGGAAGCTCACTTGGTCCAGTGCCTCCCAAAGTGTGAAGCATGTACCCCTGGTGGTGTACAAAAGGTAGCTACTATATAAACATTTTTGTATTTTAATAGGCATTTGCTTTAATGTCAGGAGAAATACAGACAACAAAGGTAGCATGGATATCAATGCTTAGGACAAGTTAAAATATATTATTATGATGACACACACGGCAGAAGTTTAAGAAAAATGAAGTGGAAAAAAAAGAAAGAAGCCTACATTCAGTGCCTCACACAGAAAGTAAGAAATTGCAGCCAGAAGTCCCGGCCCTAATTTCTCATTATGGACTGACTTACTGGATTTCTCTGGGAAGTCTGTAATTTCCCACCACTTGGAAATCTAATAGCTATCCCTCTTTTATACGGTTATCAAGAGCTTCAAGAGAGTCATCATACTTAAGAAATTTAACTTAAAAACCTCTAAGTTCAGACTACTTTAATTAAATAGTTACTGTTTGAAGCAATCATACTTAAAATTTAACTTAAAAACCTCTAAGTTCAGACTACTTTAATTAAATAGTTACTGTTTGAAGCAGAAAAAGTGTGCCTAATGATACTGTTCCTAGTCACACATACAAGGTGGTCTAAAAGTTTGTAAGAACGGCACATTTAGGTACTATCATTAGAGATTTTTAATTAAAAAACACAAAGCTGACATAAACTAAGTTTCCACAGATCTGTGCATCATAGATAAAATATATTCTATTGGATGCCATACCATACCTTCATAGATGTATTATATAATGAAATAAATGAAGTAAAAAGATCCAGGTAACGAGTTGTGAAGACCAGTGCAAAGAGAAGCTGACTTTTCCCAGAAATACCTAAAGAAAGAAAAGCAAAGTGTTAGAAAAGTCCCAGAGAGCATTCCAACTCCTGAGAGCACACTGCAGGATATGCAGATGGGCAAAGTACACACATGGGGTCAAAGACTGGGGTCAATGTAAGTAAACAAGAGCAGTTTTTTCTTCCCTTTAATATTACTGAATGTGGTCCTTTTGGGAGGCTCTGCCAATTTTTGTCTATGATGGGGGACTTCAGGAAAATGACTTCCTTAAGGCACCACTAACATATCAGGATGTGTACTCTTTAACTGGACATTATATTTCTCAACTAGGTCAACTTGGGTAGGAATACATTTTTTTTTAAATAGTTGTGGTGTTCAGTGCTATAACTTGTCTTTACCTTCAGGTGTTTCCATTTTAAAACAGTATCTCCATGGTGAAAAATCTTTTGAGGATGGAGTTGGGATGTACTCTGGTTAGGGGGTGAGGAATCAAGTGAGGGACAAACACTGCTTTAGGTAAGAATCTGAGAAAGAACTCCCCTTCCCGTGGAATAAGGGCATGACCTCCCAAGGTGACCACTTTGCTGAGAACAGCACTTACTCAGATATATTAAGAATTTTAAAAACTCCATCTCTCAGATTCATTACACAACCAACTTCCTATTTGTATTAAAATGTTCCTGGAGGCCATGGCAATACAAGGGTAGGAAACTCCCAACTACAGCTGATTTTCAAAATCAGCCATTTGACCTTGACATACCTCCATCTACCAACTCACCTCCAGAGCAGCATCCACACATGGCTAGGGGAGACTAGGTGGTCAGAGCATGCTCATGGCTTCTCTGACATTTTCATTTGGCCCAGTGTTTCTGTGACAAAGGTGTGAACTTCACAACCTACCCACTCTCATATACAATGCAAACTTCAAGCAATTACAATTTTATTTATTTGTTTATTTTTGAGACAGGATCTTGCTGTGTAGCCCAAGCTTGCCTCAAACTCATGCTGATCCTCCTGTCTCAGCCTCCTGAGTGCTGGGATTATAGTGAGTACTACCAAACCTGATTTAGGAATTACCATTTTAATAAGTAAAAATTTAACAGAAAAGTCACTACACCCAAGTCATTCACAACACTCCTCTGGAACATGAAAAAGATTGTTTTTCAATAGCATTTTATAATCATTTTTGAAGGTGGCTGAAACTTAGATCCTGGATGTAAGAATGTTACTTTCTAAGTATAAATAATTACAGTTCCAGCCTATTTACCAAACACTTAAATAGAAATTAAGAAACAGCTGAATCTATCCTTCTAAATCCACCAGCAGAAACCAATTTCAAGGGCCAAAGGAGGAGATTCAGGCAGTACATTTTCATTGTTTAGTCTTTTCCTCAGTAATGGAGACCTTTTTTTTTCTATCAGAAATCAATGTTCCAAAGAAAAAACAATGAAGCTGATGCTAAAAACTGGAGTGAGAACCCAGATGGGGAAAGAGAGCAGAGGAACAGACAGTTCACATATTTGTTGATGCCTTAAGAGAGAAATTTCCACTTCATTTGTTATATGGTTCTTTCCGATATTTTAAGAACTTAAGAGGATTCAGATGGGCAAATTTTACCATAAAAGGTATATTCTAGTACAGCTTTGGAAGTCAGGCAGATTTTTGCCCTTATTTTCAGCATTCCTATATTAAAAAAGACCTTACATATTGCCTTGATCGATCCCGTAGTGGCCTTAGGTCATCTCTGACACATCCTCTCTTGGTGCTATAGATTCATCAGCAGTCACATAATGGGAACTCTCCATGCCAGCTGCTGCCCTAGCTCCTCTTACAGACTTACATCCTGTGCTGGGCACTGGGCCTGACACACAGCAGGGTCCACAAAATAGTCACTGAATGAATGAACAAAAGGACAAAAGAATATGGAATTCACTTTATCTTCATGTCACAGGGTAAATTTTCATTGTGTGGTATTCTGGGACAACACTTCTAAAGAATCTCCTAGCCCTACTGTGTGTGTGTGTGTGTGTGTGTGTGTGTGTGTCTCTCTCTCTCTCTCTCTCTCTCTCTCTCTGTGCCTGTAAATGGACAGTTGCTCTGGCCCTGCCCTAATTCAGAAGCAGCAAAAGGATGCCCTGGAGTCAGCACAGGGCAGAGGGAAGGATGGGAAGAAGGCACCACAGTGTAGAACCCTTGTAGGAACTGGCAGACTGGGCATGTGAGGGTGATTACTTAGTTCTTACACTTAGTTCTTCTCCCTGGCTTGGATCCAGATTAGCAAGTAGCAACTTGTCCCTTAAAACTACAAAAATTACTGTCTTCCCTAGAAGGCAGGGATTTCAGCTGAAGATCAGAGGGGAACCTGGATTAGATAAGAGTCAGAGAATAAACCCAGGCCTCATACATACTAGGCAAAAGCTCTACGACTGACCTACATCCCCATCCACTACCTTTCTCTTTTTAGACCAAAATACACTAAGGTTATCAGGTAATAAGCACCCACAGAACACTAACTGTAAACATTTCAGAAACTGATGTTCCAATACCAAATGCACCAAATATCTGTATTAAAGAGTATCACTTGCCAAACGGAAATCATTAACATTGTTCGTATCTTTTCTCATGGGGCCAAGTAAAGTTTAGAAAAACCCACTACTATTCACTTGAAGATACAGGTTAAGAGTTGCATTACTTACATTCCTTTTGGTTCACAGAACAGGTTTCTCAACCAAATGTGAGCTTTCAAGAATTATTCTTCTCTTGGTAATAGCAGGGATGCAAGCAAGCACTACAGGCCAATTGAGGCCACCAGGAAAGAGCACAGGGCAGCAGCTATTCCTACCCACAGTCTCAAAACGTCTAGATGTTCTACCCTGAGCCCATTACCTTTCCAGGGAACCACAGCACAATGGTTGAAGAACTGCCTTGTAATAAGGTGCTTTTCCCAATACAGAAAGCAACTTAGAAAAAATGAGGCTTTGGAAACAGAGGGTCTGGGTACAAAAATCACTCAATGAGGTATGGAGTAAGCTGGGACCCATTATATCTGCCCTATGCCACTTTCTAGATCTTTCCTATGAGGACAAATTATATAAACTTTTTTTTTTTTTTTGGTACCGGGGATCGAACTCCGGTCCTTGCAAGGCAGGCAGGAGAACTGCTGAGCTAAATCCCCGGCCAAATTATACAAACTTTGCTGGAAAGAAAAAAAAGTTCAAATGCTTTATATTCTCTACCTGCCAGTGTGAATGCTTGAGAAAGTCCAGCTTACTACATACTGCTTTGTCATTTTCTCATTTCTCAAATTCATGCTAATTATTTTTAATGCTAATTATTTTATTTAAAAATTTAAAGTGGGCTAAAAATTATGGAATGAAAAGTGAAAAGACCTTCCCAGCAGCCTTTTCAACTCCATTTTAAGCATATCTTCCTAAGCCTTTTTAATTTTTCCCCCAACACTGGGAATGGAACCCAGGGCTTCACACTGAGCTACATCCCTGGTCCTTTTTAAATTTTAAGATAAGGTCTTGCTAATTCACTAAGTTGCCCAGGCTGGGCTCAAAAATCAAGATTCTCATGTGTTGGGCCAGGGATTTAGCTCAGTGGTTCCACTGCCTGCCTCGCAAGTGCAAGGACCTGAGTTCAATCCCCAGCACCCACCCCCCAAAAAAACAAAACAAAACAAAAAGTCTCATGTCTCAGCCTTCCAGAGTATACTGCAATTATAGGTGTGTACCACCATGCCCAACTAAAGTCCATTTTTCTACTATGTGTTTGTGTGTATATTACATACATCTTTAACCCCTTAAAGTGGGGCCAACCTTGTGCTTTACAACTTACTTTTAAAACTTAATACCTCAGACTCATCTTTCCCTGCTACTCATATGCCTAGTTGTGGCTCATTTTTTATAATGGCTTCAGAGTGTTCCATAGTGCATACATACCAAAATTTGTGTACCTACTTCATTAATGAACATTTGGGTTACTCATAAATTTTGTTATGTTTTGCATAAGCATCTCTGTATCTATAGATAGTATTTTATTCAGTGAACACTCTACACTCATATATTGTGTTTACATATAACAATTCTGTAATTCAAATTCCCTAGAACTGTTGGGACAAAAGACATGAAGATTTTAAATTTCAATAAGTATTGACAGCCGGGGATTTAGCTCAGGGATTTGGAGGCCTGCCTTGCAAGCGCAAAGACCAGAGTTCAATCCCCGGCACCAAAATAAATAAATAAATATTGACAAATTTCTCCTAGAAAGGTTGTATAAATTTACATATCCATCAATGTCAGATAGAAATGCCTTTTTTTCCACATTCTTGCCTACGTCACAGATTGTAAACCTGTTTGACTTTGTCCTAGAACATGGGCAAAAAAGGGTATGTAGGGCCATTTTTTGGTTTTTTGAGACAGGGTCTCACTATGCAGTTGAGACTGACCTGTAACTCATTATGTAGCCCAGGCTGGTCTCGATATCCAAGTTCCAAACTCCTAGTGAGGGGCGGGGGATTTAGCTCAGTGGTACTGCCAACTGTCTCGAAAGGGCAAGGTCTGGAGTTTGATACCCAGTACCAAACAAACAAACAAACTCCTAGTGAAGTTGGACATTCTGTCATGCTTAGCTGGTCTTTTATTATACAACTTTCTATCACATTGTCTTCCTCTGTAGGGTACTTTATACCTGTCACATATGCTGCAGATTAGTTCTCAGTTTATTAGCTTTAGCTTCAGAAGTCTTAATATACTCTTTGGAAAGTCAGAGGCAACATCTCTGAGATCTTTCTATTTCATACTCACAGGATTTATAGGATTTATTATCCATATGATCTGCTACCCCTGATTTTATCCTTTTTTGAGTACTTGGATTGAACTCAAGGCCTTCACATCGAACTACATCTCCAGCCGTTTTTATTTTTTTACTTGAGACAGGGTCTCACTAAATTGCCCAGGCTGGCCTTGATCTGATCTTCCCTCAGGCTCCTGAGTAGCTGGGATTATAGGCATGTTCCACCACTCCAGGCACAGTTTTATCTTTTCATACATGCCTCACTATCTCAAATGAATTTTCCTTTTTTTTTGTCCTTCAGTGATGGGGATGAAACCTAGGGCCTTGTATATGCTAAGTGCACATTCTACCACTGCAGCTTTTTTGAGAACAGAAAACTTGATTGCTTCTAGCTGCTGTTCCGAATTATGTCTCAATGATATGCACACAGTGGGTGGTAAATAAATGCTTAAGAGCAAGGAAGATACTGGCACTGAAATGTACAGAGGCTAGAGAGTCTGGGAACATGATACAAAAGATTCTATAAGTACTATACAAACTATCCAATTATGTGAAACAGAGACAGTTTGCGCCTGTCACACCTGGTAGATTGAAAAGTTTACAGCCTAAACCAGGTATGGTGGCGCACGCCTGTAATCCCAGCATTCAGGAGGCCGAGGCAGGAGGATCACTGTGAGTCTGAGACAGCATGGGCTACAAAGTGAGACCCTGTCTCAAAAAAAAGACCCTAAAAAAAAGAGAGAGAGAAAAGTTTACAGCCTGCATAGCAACACTAGAAGGAAGGAGAGGGACCAGGGGAAGATGGGAGTCATTGATACTAGAGGACTCCCACTAGTCATTTATATTCAGTACATACAACACCCTTAACAGTTATCAGCCTACGAGAAAATCTATACACAGGAAGCCCTTCATCTAAAAACCACAGCTTGTTGTCCCAAAATTACTCAGGTCAGGGCTGTAAGACAAGAGTGACAAGCTGAGCGTTCTGTCAAACACTTGTAATTCCAGAACTCCAAATGCTAAGGCAGGAGGATTACTGCAAATTTGAGGTCAGCCTACACTACATAGTGAGATCAAGGCCAATCTAAACTACATAGCAAGACTGTCTTAGGAAAAAAAACAAGAGTGACAATTTGAAGATACTATGGATTAAACTGTAATAATGCTAGGCATGGTGGTGCACACCCGTAATCCCACTCAGGAGGCTGAGGTGGAAGGATTGCCACAAATTCAAGGGCTGCTTGTGCTACAGAGTTTAAGGCTAGGCTGAACTACATAGCAAGACCCTGTCTCAAAACAACAACAAAAAGCTGCAATCGTAGCTCAGTAATATGGGCCATTTACACTTCTTTTTTTGGTACCCCTCTGCAGTGACAATGGCAGACACAGCCACAAGAGGATGAAGATTCAAATAAGAACACAGGGCTTCATTCTAATACAGGTCCATGAAGGCAGCTGTTCTGGAATTAGACTACCAGTAAAACAATCTCCAGCTTCCTCATTAATCTCCCTCACCCCTCACCCTTAAGTAGAAAGTACGAGGATGAAGCCATGTTTAACACAGGTGCTGAAATCCTGAAATGAACCTTAATACTACTATTTTCAAGATGAGAAACACAACCTGTACATGTCTCCTATTCCAGTCATTTGAGAAACTCTTATCAAGTTCTTACTCTTTCAAAAGCCTCTAAACAACTTTTATAACTTAGTATGGAAAAACAAAGCAGCCAGTCAAATTTAGCACTTAATTCTGAATAAATGATCTTTATGATTTTGATTTTTTAAAGGCCAGGAAAATTCCCATATCAGAATGAAAATCATCCTAATTCTGAGAATGACAATAGTTTAATAATGTCTAAGGAATACGTGGGAAATACAAACTTAACTTGCCTTATCTTCCTTTCTTAGCATTTTAACCGAAGTACTTTATTATTTTCCTTAATGAGTTTCCAAATGAAAACAGTGAATATTAAAAACAGAAACAAAAGCAAAAACAAAAAAACAAAATTCTTTCCCTTTATCCTTGTTACTCAAGGTTCCCCTGGAATTCTACTTCTCCAGGTATACCAAGTTCTCCCAAAGTTCTTAGTGTGGATACAAGTTTAAGAGACAATATACTGTAACATTTAACTACCAGCCAGAGGGGATTCTGAGCAATTTAAGAAAGAAAAGGAAGAGACTCACAGAGTAAATTTAAAGATTAAAAGTAACATCCGAGCTGGGCATGGTGATTCACACCTATAACCTCAGTACTCTGGAAAGCTAAGAGGGAACGTAAATTGGAGTCACTAAGACTTGACCCTATCTCAAAATAAAAATCAAAAGGGCTGACAATGTAGCTCATTGTGAAGGCCCTGGGTTCATCCACCAAGTACCACAATAAATAAGTAAAAATAAAAAAATATCTGAGTGAAAAAAAAAGGACTTAAACTACTGGCATCAAATATTCAAACTAAAATAGTTTAAAATAAAGCAGACGTTTATTTAAAATCTTTAATTGTCAATTACTGATTTTGCTTCATGCCTGGCTCTATTGCTACTTTACTCACCTGCCTGACAATCAGTTCATTCCTTCTCAGAATAGGGACAATAACATCTGCTTCATAAGGTTAAAATGGACTGCCTGGCATAATCCATATAAAGCACTTAGCTGGCTACTTAGTACATAGCAAGTGCTTAAATGTTAACTATCAGAATCACTGCAATTAAGTGACTATCAGGGGAAATCATGCATTTGAGCCTCCCAGAACTCTGTAAAAATTGAAAGTTCACCTTCAAGTCAGATACACTGGTTTCAGTATATGGACTTTGTAATCCATTTTGATCGCTCAAAGGTCTTTTTTGGATTTGCTTACTTCCTGGATCTCAGCTATGCTTCAGGGAGACAGGTGAGGCCTGCAAACAGCAGAGTCAAAGACATGGTGTCACTTTAGATGAGAAGAATTTTGTAAATAAGTCAGCTAAATGGAATCTCTGCCACTGAAGTCCTTTAGGACTCCCATCTTTTTGAGATAGGGTCTCGTTATTTAGTCCAGGCTGGTCTTGAACTCACTGCCATCCTTCTACCTCAATCTCCTCAGTGCCGGTATTACAGGCATGCCATCACACCTGGATAAAATTAAGTTCTTGAATTTATCAAAAGTTATTTCACTGTGGCCAAAGCATCAAAAGCAAGTTTAAGAAAACAAATAAAACAAAAACCCAAATTTAAGAAAGGTATATTTTTATAAGAAATAATTTAAAAAAACACCATTCTTAAGTTTTTAGGGTTAATGAAATGTAGAACTTCACAGCTATTACCTAAGAAAGGTATATTTCACTGCCTCCCAACAATGCTTGCAAGAAATGTGGTACTCCTAGGGAGGGTCAGGGCCAACTCACTGGTGACGTGTAAGCAATAATTGCATGAGATCTTAGCGGTACCCCCCGCCAGTTTTCAGAGAACCCGTATTTGACGAAAGCACTCACAAAGTTCTCTCAAAGCACCATGAACTAAATAAAAACTCTCAGAGACTCAACCTCCCACAATCCAGGACTAGGACTGAGGAAAAGGAAAACAAAGTTCTAAAAACAGGACTGACCTGACATCCTATAGCTCAGTCCTTGAAAGGGCAAGGTGAGCATCAGAACGACCTCTCCCTCCAACCCGGCTGCCCCACCTTCCCCGGTAGCCTGCTTGCCACGTCAGGCCCAGCCAGCCCCGGTTCTGCCCATCCTCCCGCCAGTCCCATTGATTTGCGAGTCCCTCACCCGGATCTTGCCCGAAGTGCCGCAGGAAAGATTGAGGAGGGGATGGGGGGGAGGGGTGCCTGCAGAACTCCAGCTCCCAACGCAAACTTTTCATACACAAACACTGCCCCGCGCAGGGTCTGGCCAGCGCCCCGAATGGTCAAGTTCGCGAGTGGTCTGAGCGCTGAGCGGGACCCGGCGCTGCGATATCCCAGCCGTGCGGGAGTCCATTCGGACCCGTGCGCCCGCGCAGCCGGCTAAGGGGTG
>NW_022900929.1:2592380-2620508 GCF_012274545.1 Fukomys damarensis
CAGGCCACACCCTCGGTCACGCCCTTTAAAGGGGACGCGCCCGAGCACGGGCGGTCTGGCGCAGCAACCAAGCAGGGCTTTCCGCTGAGGACCCGGAGTCCTCGCCCACTTCCCGCCGCCCAGTTTCTGTTCTGTTCTCGGATGCCAGCGATTTCCTTTAGTTTTTGAAATGACACTCTCTTATGTGGGTTTTCTTTTTTCCTTCCTTATCACTGGCGTAAGTGTGCTACAGGCTTATCGTATGAAAAAGTGTAAGAAGAAAATCTGTGATCGCATCTCTCAAGGTCAATATTGTGGAGGTCCTGGGAGATGGCGTTTATGTGGAGCCCTAAAATTTTACCACTCTGGGAATTGTCTTTAAGAAAGAGAATGCGTTGCCAGGCGTGGGTGGCGCACGCCTGAAATATCCGCACTCTAGAAGACTGACACAGGAGAATCGCAAGTTGGAGCCCAGTCTGGGCAACTCAATGACTTAGCCAGATCCTATCTCAACATTAAAAAGGGGGGGGAGGGGGGCTTGAGAATGCATCTCAGTACAAAAACCCTGGGTTTCCAGAACTGGAATAACATAAAATAACAACACGGGTGCTGGGAGTGCAGCACCATGGTAGAGCACTTGCCTAGCATACATGAGGGTAGAAAAGTGAACAATTCTACAGAATGAGAAACTAGACCACAAGAAATCACAAACAGAACAAACTGACAAACAGACCCTGCTATACGCTTATAATTAGCAGGTCTGATGCAAAAGAAAACTCAGTCACATTTCAAAAAAGAAAAGAGCCTGGTAGGATGGCACAGGCCTGTAATCTCAGCTACTCCAGAGCCTGAGGCAGTAGTTCACAAATTGGAGGCCACCCGTGCAACATAGGTAGACCCTGTTTCAAAATTAAAAATAATTTTTAAAAAGAGCTCAGGATTTAGCGCAGAGGTAGAGCCCTTTGCCTAGCATGCAAATCCATGGGCCTGAGCCCCAGTATAAATAAAAATAAAGGGGTGGGTGGAATGGGTGGGGGAAATGCTGTTAAAGGTTTTGAAATGCAAATCTTTTCTTCCTTTTACAATCCCTCAGTTTGTAATGCTTCTTGTTTGCAATATAAGAAATTAAAATTTTAGCACTTGGAAGGCTAAGGCAGGAGGATCGCTGTGAGTTCAAGGCCAGCCTGAGCTATAAAGCGAAACCCTGTCCCCCCAAAAAAAAAATTAAAATTGTAAATTATGATCATGTGTTTGTATTGACCAATGTCATTCTGAATGCAAATATCATAGCATCTAACTCAGACGAGGGAATCACTGATAGCAACACATTCAGAGGCCACTACAGAAGACAAACTCCTGGCCCTTAACCTGTTACTCATTATAAGCATACTCTGTTTTCTTCTAAGATAGGCAGGAAATTAAAACTTTTTTTTTTTTTTTCCAAAAAACCCATAGGTCTTCACTTGGGCCCACAAATGCTCAATAGGTAACTAAAAGTAAAATAGCTTGACCTTCATTTTGTAAATCTCTTAAGTCAAATCCTTTCAAGCTTTGCCTATTGGCACACAAGTAATTTAGTTAATGTCAGTCTAAAATTTGACAAAACAAGGTCTATGAGCCTTCAATTTACCTAGACTCTCATAATCCTACAAGACTGAAGACATCAGAATAGATTTTTAGAGCAACTTTCAGCTAGTCCCAGAAGTCTTCATTGCCTTAAATCTAGAGTCAACTTGGATTCCAGCAGAGATTCTCAAAACCCGGACCAACCTATACAAGAAAAATCATCCAGTGAGAACCAAATCACCCATCAAGTCATGAGGAATCATCCCAAGCTCAGCTCCAAAACCAGCACTGAAATATTTATCAACCAGATCCCAACCAGCCATAGAGCATTAAGCCTTGAATATGGGCCCTTTTATGCACTGGGACCTGGAAAATTGCATTGGCTCTTACCCAAATATTAGCCCTGTGATAGCCCCATACAAAGACACAAGATCCAGCTGGTATGGTGATGCACATCTGTAATCCCAGCAATATGAAAGGCTAAGGCAGGAGTTTGAGCCCAGCCTAGGCAACTTAGTAAGACTCTGGTTTATGTTTTTTGTACCAGAGTTCAAACTCAGGTCAGGACCTTGCACTTGTGAGGCAGACATGTTGCCAATGAGCTAAATATCTGTCCCAATAAAACTCTTCTTTGAGATAGGGTCTTGCTATGTAGGTCAGGCTGGCCTTGAACTTACCATGTAGTTTAGCCTGGCACAGAAATAGCAATGATCTCCCCCCATTGTACTCAGAATCAACCACAAGACTTCGTACATGATAGGTAAGTGCCCTACCACTCACTGAACTACATCCCCAGTCCTGACAAAAAATTTTTTTATAGTTTAGAAACATTTATTTCAGCTTCTCAAATTGTTATTTTTAATATGGATATTTTTTGAAACCACAGCCACATTTGGGAAATCCTCAATCATATTTCTTTCATGTAAGTGCTATAAAATTTCAGGGCATTTTTACTTTTCTTGGGCAAGGAATATGTGTAATACTTTTTGAATTGGTAACAATAGTTAACTAGCTTTTTTGGCATTTCTTGTATTTTATGATTTGGAAATATATCCACAAGTTACGTGACAATTCCCTTAAGAAGGGGAGCTTAGGTTGGGGATTTAGCTGCTGCCTGCCTTACAAGTGCAAGGTTCCAAGTTTGATCCCTGGTACAAAAAAAAGAAGGAAGAGGAGGAGGAGGTGGAGGGAGCTTAGAGGGAGGTTTTGGAACAACAGTGAGCTATTGACTGTGGCTATATTTGATGCTATCATTGTTGTGATCGTGCTACTTTAGCCAAGGTAACATACCTGTTCTAATTGGTTGTTCTTCCTGTTGTGCCAAGACTGAGATGCTTAAGGGTCATAAATAGCACTGAAGGCCAGTACTAAAGAAACAGGGGATAGGCCATATGGGCAGCAACTTCTCATCCCCAGTAAATGAAATAGGTAGGATCTTGCCACAGACTCAAAACCCAAAGGCCAGCTACACCTGGAAGACATCACTGAAAAGTAGTCATTTCCTAAGGGTTCAATATACTAGCAATAAAGCTACCTGCCATAAGCAATTTACAAGCATCAACCCAGGAATAATACTTAAAAAAAAAAAAATGAGAAGACATTTAAGCAAGATCCAACCCTAAACTTTCAGCTCACCAAAAGCAAACCCAGGGGGCAAAGAAGTGGAACAACTGGAAACCCATCCACCTGGACTCTCTGAAGTGATATCAGCAAAGGTAGAAAAGCAGATGAATGAGACTCTAGAAAAAAATCAAGCCAGAAATAGTTTCTCAGATAACTACAGAGATGGTGACCATAATGAAAGACATGATTAGTGACTTTAGAGCAGATACAGATTTTTTTTTTAAAATAGAGGAGTTTGGGAAAATTATGGAAACTATGAATGCCCAACATAGGACAAAAATGGAATCCATGAAACAAATTCAAACAGATATCCAGGAGATTAAAAATTCCATTGAGAGGTCCAGGGATTTGGCTTAGTGGTTCCGCTGCCTGCCTTGCAAGCACAAGGGCCTGAGTTCAATCCCCAGTACTAACAACAACAACAAGAAAATCCATTGAGTGTATATGCAGCAGACTGAGCCAATGTGAGGACAGAATATCAGACATAGAAGACAGGATGGAAGTTAGAAAAGAAAGATTTCTCAAAAATAGCAAGGTTACACACACACACACACACACACACACACACACACACACAAATCAATCCAACAGCTGCTGGATGATGAAAAGAAGGTTAATACAAGATTGATCAGAGTTGGGCCAGGGATTTAGCTCAGTGGTGCCATGTCTCCCTTGCAAGCACAGGGTTCTGAGTTTAATCTCTGGTACCAAGAAAGAAAAAAAAAATGGAGCCAATGAAAAAGGATATAGCACAAATGACATAAAAAAGATGTTCACAGAAGTAATGGCAGAAAACTTCCCAAGCAAGGAAAAAGAATTTCACAAATAGATATGTGAGGCATATAGAATTCCTATTTCTCATTATTAAAAAAAATTTACACCAAAACACATAACAGTCAAGATTCCATAAATTCAACACAAGGACAGAATATTAAAAGCTGTTAGAGAAAAGAAACAAATCACCTATAAAAGAAAGTCCATCATAATCACAGCAGACTTCTCAACACAAACCCTCAAGTCAAGGAAAGCTTGGAGTAAAGTGTTTCAAGTCCTAAAAGAAACCCAGACTGATGTACCCCACAAAACTATCTTTAAAAAAGATGGAGAGATGAGATACTTCTGTGATAAAGAACACCTGGAGAACTTAATGACAACCAAATCAGCCCTCCAAATGTTCTGAAGGACATTCTAGAAAGAAAAGGACTACAACTCCATGAACCCCAACAGAATGAATCCATCAGGCAAGGCAAGCTATTAAACAGAGGGGAAAAAAGGGAACCAACAGGAATATAATTTGGCCAGCATACATAAGTCAATACACGTCAGTTATAACCATCAATGTAAATGATCTCAACTCACCAATCAAAGGAAACACACTGGCAGAATGGATGAAGAAGTAAGACCCAACAATATTCCACATAAGAGAGACACACTTTTTATTTGTTTGTTTGTTTTTGAGACAGGGTCTCACTATGTAGTTGAGACTGACCTAGAACTCACTATGTAGCCCAGGCTGGTCTTGAACTCACAGTAATCCTCCTGCCTCAGCCTCACAAATGCTGGGATTACAGGCCTGTACCACCATGACCGCGTGAGACTTTTTTTAAAACAAGGTCTCACTATATAGTGCAGGCTGACCTCAAACTCACAGCGATCCTCCTGCCTCAGCTTCCCAAATGCTGGGATTACAGGCATGTGCCACCATATCCAGCAAGAAACACATTTAATTGAAAAAGAAACTCATAGGCTGAAAGTCTGTGGATAGAAAACAATAGTTCATGTGACAGGACCGCTGAAAAAAGCAAGGGTAGCTATTCTATTTTCAGAAAAAGTGGATTTCAAGCCAAAGCTAAGAGAGACAAAGAAGGTTATTATATCCTTGTAAAGGGAAAAATACAAGAGGAAGAGATAACAGTCAAAAATATATATGCACCAAATATCAGCACACCTAGCTATATAAAACAAATATTAACAGACATGAAAAAAATCATATAAGCACTGCCAGGCATGGTGGCATATGGAGTTCAATACTAAACTCCATGAGGCCCAAAAGAGAAAATCCATCAGGCAAGGCAAGAAATTAAAGGGAGAGGATGAAAAATTAAAAAGAGCCAAGAACAGGAAAGTAACATGAAAATAAATAAATAAATATACATATGTGTGTGTGTGTGTGTGTGTGTGGGTGTGTGTGGGTAACCAAGAATACTTCTCTGTATCAGAAAGGTCAGGGCTTAGATCTTGAATCTGCAGAGTGGATTAAGAAGCAGAATCCCACAATATGTTGTATACAAGAAATGCACCTAGTTCAGAAAGAAACTCATAGCCTGGAAGAAAAAGATGGAAAGCAGTTTTCCATGCAGGAATCTAGAAAAAATCAGGGGCAGCTTGTCTTATTTGCAGATAAAGTAAGTTTCAAACCAAAACTAACTAAGAGAGATCAAAGAAGGTCACTACATCCTTGTAAAGGGACTAATCCAAGAGGAAGATATAGCAGTCATAAATATATATGCACCAAATACTAATGCTCCCAACTATACAAAACAAATATTAAGGGACATGAAAATAAGCATTAATACAATTGTAGTGGGGTACTTCATACCTCACTGTCACAAATAGATAGATCATCTAGACAAAAAAAACAAAACACTAGAACTGAACCAAGCTTTTGAACAAATGGACTTAATAGATGTCTACAGAGTGTTCCACCCCACAAAATCAGAATACACATTCTTTTTGGCTACACACAGCTCATTCTCCAAAATAGACCATATCCTAGCTCATTGAACATGTTTAAGTAAATGCAAAGGAATTGAAGTTATCCCATGTATATTATCAGACCATAGTGAAATTAAACTGGAGATCAGTAGCAAAAGAAACTATAAGAACATGACAAACACATGGAAATTGAATAACACTCTCCTGAACAACCAATGGGTCACTGAGGAAATTAAAGAATAAATTAGACAGTTTTTACAAATAAATGATTATGCCAATACAACATACAGGAATCTATGGGATACAATGAAAATAGTTCTATGTGGGAAATTCATAGCAGTGAATGCCCACACTAGGAAAACAGAGTGAGCTCAAATAAACAAACTAATGTTGAATCTTAAGCTCCTAGAAAAAGAAGAGCAAGACAAACCCAAAACTCATACCAGGAAGGAAATTATAAAGATCAGAGCAGAAATGAGTGCAATGGAGAATAAGAGAATGATATCAAAAATAATGAATTGAAGAGTTAGTTTTTTGAAAGAATAAATAAAATCGATAAATCCTTAGCCAACCTTATCAAAAGAGGAAAGAAAAGTCTCAAATTCATGCAATTAGGAATGAAAATGGTGAAGTCACAACAGATCCAGCAGAAATTCAGAGGATCATCAATACCTACTTTGTGAACTTGTACTCTAGTAAAATGGAGACCACAGAAGAAATGGACAGATTTCTAGATACATATGAATTACCAAAATTGAACAAAGGAGATACAAAAATTTTAAACACTCCAATTACAATCAGTGAAATAGAAAATGTAATTAAAATTTTACCAACCAAGAAAAGCCCAGATATTAATGGCTTCACTGCTGAATCCTACAAGACATTTAGAGGATAACTATTGCCACTATTCTTTAAACTTTTCAATGAATTGCAAGGGAAGAAATACTTCAAATTCATTCCTGAAAGCAAGTGTTACTTTGATTCCAAAACCAGCAAAAGACCTAACTGAAAAAGAACTACAGGCCAATCTCCCTAATGAACACAGATGCAAAAATCTTCAATAAGATACTGGCAAACAGAATACAGAGGGTCATGAAGAAGATCATACACCTTGACCAAGTCAGATTTATCTCAGGGATGCAAGGATGGTTCCACATACGTAAATCAATAAATGTAATACACTATATTAACAGAGTCAAGGACAAAAACCATATGATCATTTCAATAGTTGCAGAAAAAGCATTCAACAAAATTCAACACCCATTCATGATAAAAAAAAACCCACAGAAAATTGGAATAGATGGTCTTTATCTCAATTTGACAAAGGCTATCTATAAAAAAAACCAACAGCCAACATAATACTAAAAGGTCAGAAAATGAAAACCTTCATGCTAAAATCAGGAACAAGACAAGGATGTCCACTATTACCACTCCTACTCAATATAGTTTTGGAAACATTAGCCACAGCAATTAGACAAGAGAAAGAAAAAAAATAAAAGCAATAAAGATAGGAAAGGAAGAAGTTAAACTGTCATTTGTTGACAATACAGTACTCTCTATAAAAGACCCAAAAAACTCTGCCAAAGGACTTCTAGATTTAATTGACAGATTCAGTAAAGTAGGTGGATACAAGGTAAACACTCAAAAATCAACAGCCTTCTTGTACACAAACAAGACTCCCTGAGAGTGAAATTAGGGAAACAATCCCTTTTACAATAGCATCCGCCAAAAATGAAATATCTAGGAATCAGTTTGACAAAGGAAGCAAAAGACCTCTACATTGACAACTACAACACTGAAAAAAAGAGATCGAAAAGGGTATAAGAAAATGGAAAGACACCCCTTGTTCCTGGGTAGGAAGAATCAATACAGTGAAAATGGCCATACTTCCAAGACTGCTATACAGATTCAATGCAATCCCTATTGAAATCCCAACAATACATTTTACAGAACTAGAGAAAATAATTCAAAAATTCATTTGGAATCAGAAGAGACCTAGAATAGCAAAAGCAATTCTAGGCAACAGAGACATGGCAGGGGGCATCACAATCCCTAATTTGAAACTATACTACAAAGCCACTGTGATAAAAGTAGCATGATATTGGCAAAGAAATAGACCTGAGGATCGGGGGAATAGATCAGAAGATGCAGAAACAACTCCAGATGTACTCAGCTACCTCATCTTTGAGAAAAGAGCCATACTCACTGAAGGAAAGATAGCCTCTTTAATAAATGGTGTTGGAAAAACTAGATTTCAACTTGCCAAAGATTAAAACTAGATCCATATTTTTTGTTTTTTTTTGGTATTGGAGATCAAACTCTGGACCTTGTGCTTGTGAGGCAGGTGGCAGCAGCACTGAGCTAAATCTTCAGCCCTAGACCCATATCTTTCACCATGCACTAAGCTAAAATCCAAGTGGATTAAAGGTACAAATATTAAAACAAAAACACTAAACTTTCTGGAAGAACTCTTGAAGATATCAGCATAAGGAAAAACTTTATGAACAAGTCCTCAGTAGCACGGGAACTAGCACAAAGAATCAACAACTGTGATCTCATCTTTTTATTTATTTATTTATTTATTTATTTATTTATTTATTTATTTATTTATAATTTATTTACTTTTTTGGTACCTGGGATCAAACTCAGATCCTTGCACTTGCAAGGCAGGGGGCAGAACCACTGAGCTAAATCCCCAGGCCTCATCTTTTTAAAAAGCTTCTGCATTGCAAGAGATATCATCAGCAGAGCTAAGAGACAACCCACAATGTGGGAAAAAGTTTTTACCAGCTGTTCCTCAGACAAAGGTCTACTATCTAGAATATATAAAGAATTCAAAAAAATTAGCCCCCTCAAATATAAAGACCCAATTTAAAAATGGGCATCTGAAATGAACAGACATTTCTTAGACAAAGAAGTAAAAGCAGGAACTAAACATATAAAAAAATATTCAACATCACTGGTCATTCTAGAGATGCAGATGAAAACACTGAGATTCTACCTCACCCCAGAAAGAATGGCTGCTATCAAGAAATCAACCAATAACAAATGCTGGCAGGGTTGTGGGGAGAAAGGAACTCTCTTCTTCATTGTTGGTGGGAGTGCAGACTGGTGAAACCATTGTGGAAATCAATATGGAAATACCTCAGACAACTAAGATTAGAGGACCCATTTGACCCAGCTATTCCCTTTCACAATAGCATCTAAAAAAACGAAATACCTAGGAGTCAATCTAACAAAGGAAGTAAAAGTCCTTTACATGGAAAACTACAGTACTCTGAAAACTACCATACTCAGATCGAAGAGGATATCTGAAAATGGGAAGATACCCCTTGTTCTTGGCTAGGAAGAACCAATCTGTTGAAAATGGCCACACTTCCAAAATTGTTATACAGATTTAATGTAGTTCCGATGAAAATTCCATGCATATGCCACAGAATTAGAGAAAACAATCCTAAATTCATTTGGAACCAGAGGAGATCTAGAATAGCAATAGCAAAAGCAATTCTGGGCAACAAAGGCAAGGCAAAGGGTATCACAATCCCTGACTTGAAGTCACATGCATGTGAATTGTCTTCATCCCTTCTGGGGCTCAAAGCCAGAGCCACACACATGGTAAGAAAGTACCTCTGAGCTACCACTCAACTCCCATATCTTTTTATTTTATTTTTTAATTGAGTTTATTGATACATTTTAGGTATACAGTACAGTTATATTCATTATTGGGATCTTGTACCTCTATAGGACAGGTCTTGGTTCTCATTTTTTCCCCTCCCATATCTTTTTCTTTCTTCATTTTTTTTTTAATTGAGTTTATTGGTACATTTAGGGATACAGTACAGTTACATTCATTGTTGGGATCATGTACCTTTACATGGCAAATCTTGATTCTCATTTTTTCCCCTTACCTCTGCCCTCCCTTCACCCCCTCCTCCCCTCCCCATCTACAAACACTTTATTTTCATCTTTTCATTCTCTCACATTTTTTTCTTTTCCCTTTTTGTTCTTCCCCTTCGTATCACACCTTCCCTACACCTTTAGCTCCTTTCCTCCCATTTCTAAATGTCAGTAATCTTATTAGAATCTTATGCATTGTTGCAGAATATTCACACCAGGGAAACTATTTGGTATTTACACATGTGGGACTTATTTATTTCACTTAGGAGTATATCTTCAATATGTATCCATTTTCCTATGAATGAATCTATTCTCTCGCTCTTTATGGCTGAGTAATATTCCATTTTATAGAAAAACCACAACTTCTTTATCCAGTTTCCAACGGATGGGCAAATAGGTTGTTTCCAAGATTTAGCTATTACAAACTGTGCCGCTATAAACATGGGTGCACATACTTCTCTGTGATATGATTCTTTTAGTTCTCTTGGAAAGATACCCAACAGAGGGATGGTTGGGTCAAATGGAACCTCCAGTCCAAGCTCTTTGAGGTATCTCCATATTGATTTCCATAGTGGTTGCACTAGTCTGCACTCCCACCAACAATGGAGGATCCCCTCCCATATCTTTTTAACAAGCAGGGTATTATAACCGAGAGCCTGACACCTAGCTCAACTCTCAAAGCCAGGGAGATAGGGCACCACCATCCTCTTCACTGGTGTTCACATTTCAAAGACTGTTAAGACCCCTAACAGACAATGCAAAATTGACACAAAGCTTATTTAGCTTTGAAAACAACACACAATTGAAAAAGATGGAGGAAAGATTTGTGAGTATATGTTCTTTAAAGGAAATGCCAAAAGTATCTATTTGAAGGAGCGGGTCTTTTCCTTTTGGTACCAGGAAAGGATTAAATTTTTTAACATTTTTATTTATTCACCTTCATGAGATTTCCTGCACTAAAGGCACTCAGCTAAGATGCTCCCTAACTCTGGCCTCTGGAAACTGTGAGATAATGGTAATATGATAATATGTTACTTTAAGGTGCTAAACTTTGGATTTATTTGTTATCTAGCCACAGATGACCAAGACAGGGATGGCACCTAAAATACACAACTTTATCCAGTGGCATGCTGGATGCTTGAATTGTACCTGAGTATGTACATCCCAAAGAATCCAGAGAAATTTTGGTCATTCTATTTTACTGGATTCCCATTTTAAAAAATCATGTATTGTAGAGCAGATCATAATCCCCAAAAGATACAGTCCCAAACACTGTAATTAGAATGTTGAAATTCTTTTAAAATATTATTAATATTTGTTTCAAATTTTATTCCCAGTCTTCTTTGGCTTTATTGGCTGCAAAGAATGAATTGTATGTAAGCAAAAATTGAAGAGCTGCAGGATCTTGGGCTTAAAATATTAGAGATCTAGATTTTTCTCAAATTCATAAACACAAGCACTTTTAAAGAGTAGTCATAATAAGAAATAGCAGCCTCCAGTAACTTCTTCCAAATTTTATCTTCTTCCAAAGTTGACTCAATTCAGTTTGTCTCATTCTTAGAAGCCTCATCAAAATTTTCTACAAGATCTGGAACTTCATCCTCCTCTTCCTCTCCAGCAGCAAATGGTGCTTTTCCATCCACAGATTTTCTGGGCAGAGCTTCAGCTAGTCTCCTTAAACCAATCAGATGATCTGCACCAACCTGATTTAAGATGCTGTGTAGCACTGTCAGCTGTTTCATCTCAGCCTGGCCTGTCATGGTGAAAGTGTTTGCTGCTAGAGATGCCTGCCCTTTTGGGTTGTTGAAGTAGAAAACTGTACCTTGGTTTGTAAACATATTCACCTCTTCAATACCAGAGACTCTGACAACCCCTACCTTCTTTAATGAGATCCGAAGTTTATTTATCATATGCTGTAGCTGTTCTATGAACCAGCTTCTTTTTTCTGGGAGCAATTCTTTTTCCACCAATGGGCCTTTGTGCCTTCCTTTGGCCAGTTTTTCCTGGCTCATCAGAGTTTCTTTCAGTTTGTTGGAGTGGATGTGAGACAGCGTGGGGGGAATTAGGCCTGGCTCTCAGGTGGTCTCCAGCAGACCAGCTGAGATGAGGTGTACACGCGCTAGAGGAATGCTGAAATTCTAAAAGCTTAAAATCCTAGAGTCTAAAATTTCTAAAATAAAAATCCTGAAAATCACAATCTCAAAAAATTAAAATCTCAAATGTGGAAATACTGAAGTCAAAAATCCCCAAAACTCAATTCCCTGAAAGAAAAGAACTATACAAGAGGAAGAGAGGAGCATGGTAGAGCAGGCCTGAAATCCCAGAACTTTGGAGGCTGAGGCTGAAGGATCACTGCAAGTTCTAGGCCAGCCTGGGCTACATAGTGAGCACAAGGCTAGACTGAACTATGCAGCAAGACATTGTCTCAGAAAATAAAGAGAGATAGAGAGCTGAATTATGGGGATGGAATGAATGCATTTTTTGGTTATGCAGACTTGTACAATTTTCCAGTCATGCACTACTTCTGCCCCTTCACACGTAGCACCTTGCTTGCCAAAACAAACAAACAAACAAACAAACAAGAAAAACCCTTTAAACTGGGAGTGGTGGTGCATGTTTATAATCCCAGCACTTTGGGAAACTGAGATAGGAAGATTGCAAGTTCGACCACAGTGTGGGCAGTTTAGCTATTTAAGCAAGAGCTTGTCTCAAAATTTAAAGAAAACAAGGAGGTACTGGGGATATAGTTTACTGACACAGAGGTTCCTTCAGGATTACAAAGTACATTTAATGGCGAACTCTTCTTGTTAGGGAGTTGACTATCAAAGGTGATAGCCTTATCCTCACCACTAAATCTAACATAAAAAAACTGTAACATGCTTCATTTTGCCTAAATAGATGGCACTTTCAAAACAGTACTCCATAGTTTTTATTAAATATATATACTTTGTACCCCTACTGGATGCAAAAATTCTAGATCTTAACCAATTGCTTATGAATTAAAGATTGGAAAAGACAAAATATTTTAACACTTATTTGAAGATTTGGTGGCATTTGGAGAAGAAAATTGATTTCAGTCAAACCCCCAAACTATATTGATAGATTTGGAATTAGTTTCCATTAGGTTTTTTAAAGTGAATTTCAGTATGTAACCAACAAAGTTTGTTTTTTTTTGTTTTTGTTTTTGTTTTTTTCCATTCATCCAAATACAATTAGGGGAGAACGCAGATAAGTGGATTGGTAATGCACAGGACAAAATGACAACTTTAGTTTAAAAAAGTGTCATTAGCCATAGTAGTGCCAGCTACTTGGGAGGCTGAGGTAGAAGGATGGCAAGTTTGAAGACAGCCTGGGCAACTTAGTGAGACTCTGTGTCAAAATAAACAATAAAAAGGGATGGGGATGTAGTTCAGTGGGAAAACCTGGTGTTCAATTTCTAGTACTAAAGAAAAAAAAATTGGGCTTGGGATGTAGCTCAGTGGTAGAGCACCCTGAGTTTGATCACCAGTGATAATAATAGTAATAGTAGTAGTAGTAGTAGTAGTACTACTACTAATAATAATAATAAATTTATCATTTGTTTGCACTGACTTTTAGCAGAGGCAATTCCAAGAGCTTCTAATGAATTAAAGCTACATTTACCAGAAAGAGCCAGTGAAGTTACTGACTTGCTTGAAGGTAATTATGTGCAGGTAGGGTAAGAAGACTCAACTGCAATAGTACTGCTGTCTGATCACAGTATTGTTTGTACCCAATCTCTGGTCCGTATGGAATAACTTTCTGCATACCCCAAACAGAAGCATGGAACAGAAGATGGGAAATTTAAAGAGAATGCTCCTGCCATTGTATACCAAATCAAAGAAAAAATTCAGAAACAGCAGGGCCAAATAGAAAATGAAGGTGAACATATTCTTTGAAAAGAGTCATGGCCTAAAAGCAAATAAATAAATCAATAAAAGCATTAGCTATTCATCTCAATGCAAGACATTAAGACATAATTAGTGATTGTGAAAGTTAGACTACTTTTATGGACTGCCTCCCTGCAACTGCCCATAATCTATGCTTGAATATGCCTTTTCATATACCAAGTCCCTTTTTAGCTTTAACTTTTCCTTTTTTAGTTTTTTTTCCCCACTATTTTAAGCTGGCAGCATTGCTTTTCACAATGGGATATGCTATGTATGTCATCTTTGCATCATCTCCAATACTGGAGATATAAATTATATAAAGAATTTTTAAAGAGTTCTACTCCATTTTTTGCAAATTTAACTCTACAGAAATGCATAACTATATGGACTGTGTTTGCCTAAGCATTGCTCATGCACCTAAAAATGTTGAAACCTCAATTAATGAAGAAATATTCTTCTTGTGCATCCTTTTTGTGCTTTTGTGAAAGATAACATTTCTTGAGATTATGGTTCCTTGGGCGTATGCTATAGTGACCCATGGCTGTTTTTATCTCATCTCATCAAGACTTGAGTTATCCATCCTGGTATTTCAGATGACTGCAGATATAAAGCTGGATGCATGCCATTACTAGGTATAGTGCAATTTATTTATTCGTTTCCCCTTTCATCCAGTTCTTTATGAATATGGTTCATTTCTTCATAACTGTTATTCTTGGTACAACTGTCACTAGTACCTCAGTATTTACATCTGCAACAACATGTATTTTATTGTTACCTATTTTGTTGTGTACAGTGGGCAATGAAATATTCTGTTGTGTTTTTGTCATATTTCTCAAATATATCCCCCTTTAAAAATGTAAGTAAATGGGCTGGGGATTTAGCTCAGTGGCGCTGTGCCTGCATGGCAAGCATAAGGTCCTGAGTTTGATTCTTGGTACCAGAAAAAAGAAAAAACTATGTAAGTAAATGAGGCCAGGCGTAGTGGGGCAGGCCTGTAATCCTAGTACTTGGGAGGCTGAGGCAGGAGGATTGGGAGTTGGAGACCAACCTGGGCTACATACTGAGTTTCCAAGCCCACACGGGACTACACAGTGAGACCCTGCCTTAAAATAAAATAAAATAAAATAAATTTTTTTTTTTTTTTTGTTACTGGGGATTGAACTCAGCTCTTTGCGCTTACAAGGCAGGCCACCAAATCATTGAGCTAAATCCCTGGCAAAATAAATATTTTTTCCATAATATTTTTGGGATTTTGATCTCTCAAGATATTTATAGTACTAGGACCTTCTCACTCCTCCTCCTCCTCCCACTCCCCCTCCTTTCCCTCCCCTCCCTTTTCCCCCTTCTCCTCTCCTCCTCCTCTTGCTCCTCCTCCTCTTCCTCCTCATCTTCTCCTTCTTCACTTGAGATAGTCACACTAAGTTCCAGGCTGACCTCAAACTCTTGACTCCTGAGGGCTGCAATTATAGGCTTTAGCCCCCACATTGGCCTCATTGTTATTTTAGGACACTCAGTGGCAACAGAACATTGCAAAATAAACTGATGTATAACTACAATGTTGCCAACATCTATAAATATTTACATGCAGGGCTGGGGATTTGGCTCAGTGGTTCCACTGCCTAACTAGCAAGCGCAAGGGCTGGAGTTCGATCTCTGGTACAGGAAAAAAAAATAATAATAAAAAAGAGTATCCCAACAATCTAAACAGTCTAATATTTACACTAAATGCTCAAGTGTATACTTGAGCATTTCTGTAGTGTAGCAAGGGTGATGTCATTTGTTCTTTTATTTTTTAATGGTGGAAGTTTTAATAAATTGGATTTACTTTATTTATTTATTTAAAGAAAGGCTTTCACTGTGTAATTCAGGCTGGTCTTGAACTCACTATGTAGCCCAGGCTGGCCTCAAACTCACAGGGACCCTCCTGCTTCAGCCTCCCAAGTTCTGGGATTACAGGCGTGCCCCACCATGCCTGGCCTGTCATTTGTTCTTTCTTTCTTTTCTTTTTTTTCTCCTGCAAAAGATTCCCAGCATATGACCGCTTCTCACTTTTAGAAATAGAGGTGTAGGACCGGGGATTTGGCACAGTGGTTCCACTGCTTGCCTCACAAGTGCAAGGTCCCCAGTACGAAAAAAAAAAAAAAAAAAAAGTAGAAATATAGGTGCAAAATGACCTCCTTATCAGCACAATTCAAAGTTAAACCCTTAAAATACCAAATCCTTCAAGAAAGCTGTCTTCTCTCTTTCCCCCCATTATGGATATGCGTAGACATTTTTTTGTGAAGTAGGCTTTGTGAGCTATGTTTTTGGTAAAAATGATAGCACATTCCATTTATAGCAGGTTTGTAATTCCCTTATAATCTCTTTTTTGCCCTTTCTAGAATTTGAGATAAAATTTTGGTTTGGTGTAAAAAGCATCAAAGCTGCATTCATTTCAGTCTGCTATGTAATATGGTGATATAAAATCATACTATTTTTTCTCTACTCATTGCATTTTGCATGCAAGGCTGCTGCTAATGTGTAAACCTCTGAATATGTATGAGGTTCTACCTGAGATTCATTCAGCATGTGATATATCTGAGCATATACTATCTTCAGGAGGACTGCATTATTTTCTCTATCTATGTGCACACACACACTTCTGGAATAATATAAAGTTATTTGAAAAGAACATTCTGGGACGTCCTTCACCAGTCAGAATTAAACTGGTGATTGCTGAAAGACTCTTGAAAACCTGAGACTAATTTTTTTCAGAAGGCAGATTTCATGGCACAGAGCAGACACATAGAAATGGCAATGACAGATGAAATGGCACGTGCTTTGCTCTTCTCAGTCACTGGAATCTGCTCTTCCTGCTTCTCAGGCCCACCTAGCAAGCCCTCATCTCTTCTAATCCGGACAGCAGCTATTGCGAGGCTTAAATTTCTAGGTATTTATTTAAAATTCAACCAGAAGGGTTTCTAATTGGCTCACCTTAGGTCAGGGGCCTCCTCAGTGTCCAAGCTCGGCTAGCTAGATGGGCAGGGCACTTTTTTTTTCTTTCTTTTTGAGACAGAGTCTCCCTCTGTAGTTCAGGCTGCCCTTGAATTTACTACATAACCCATGCTGGCATTGAACTCACAGCAATCCTCCTGCCTCACCTTCCCAATTACTGGTATTACAGGTAATGCCCCCATACCTGGTCAGGGAGGCATATTTTTGGAAATGACTGCTGATGGCCTGTGGGGGGACTGGGAGGTGTGCTGTTGTTTTATACCTCTGCCCCCACTTCATATGTTTACATTATTTGTCAGATCTCTATAGACTTTGTTTGCACTTTTTTTTTTTTTTTTGGAGCTCTGGATACAGCTGAGTGTGGTGTTACATGCCTGTAATCTCAGTACTCTAGGAAGCTGAGGCAGGAGGATCACAAATTTGAGTTACCAATTTAGCAATACCCCTGTCTCAAAATAAAAACAATTAAAAAGGGCAAGGGACATAGTTCAGTCCAAAGGCCCTGGGTTCAATCCCCATTCCTGGGTGTGGCGTGGAGATTCAACTGCACATTTCCAAAGTATTTTGTAGCTTCCTAGTCATTTTCTTGAGCAACTTGGTAGCCCTGTGCCTCGATGGTATTTTGGCTTGACTTAATTGGTAATTATTGAGCTCTTGCTGTATGCAGAAGCCAGAAGCAACTGGGCTAGTAGGAATGAAGCTGACAGGTTTATCAGACAGGAGACACCTGCTGGCTCAGCCCTGGGTGTGTGTGAATTTGCCAAAGGAGGGTAAACAGTGCCCAAGATTAAAGGTTAGGGGAGATAAGGCCAAGAAACTCTCCTTGTGGCTTCCTATCCCTGGCCACAGAAGAGAAGAGGAAAGAGACAATGGCTGCAAAAAACATCGGCTCTGAAGTGGGAGAGGAGGGTAACAGCCAGTGGAGCCTAGAATTGTTCTTAGGGATGGGGTGAAGAGGCCAAAAGAGCCAGTGGGTGCAGTCTTGACCACTGAGACACAGGTGAATAGCAGATAGAGAAGCTGCTCAGAATTAGAGGAGGAAGGGCAGGGCCTGAGTGCCATCAGATTAGGATGGGGCAGATGTAGCAGCTTGCAAAAGTTGGGAGGAGGGGGGTCCTGCCTAGTAGAATCCTTTCTCCAAGAAGCAGCAGGTGATTCAAAGCTCTTCGGGGCCTCCTTGGGACTAGGACACTTATCTCCTTGGCATTTGACAAGGGAGTTTGTTGAAGTGAATTGTGTCCCACTTTCCCAGTTCAGATGTTGAAGCCTAACCTCCTCTGTCTCAGACTGTGGGAATACATGGAGACAGGGTCTTTAAATGTAAGCAACACCTGTCTGGCAAGCACAAGGTCCTGAGTTTGATTTCCAGTTAAAAACAAAAAAGGAGGTAAGTAAAGAGCCTGAGTGTGGTGGGGCACACCTGTAATTCCAGCACTCTGGGATGCTGAGGCAGGAGAAACCCAAATTCAGGCTCAGCCTGGGTAATTTAATGATTTATTGAGATTCTGTCCAAAAATTTTAAAATTAAGGGCTAGGGATGTTGTTTTGCAAGAAGGCCCTGCATTCAATTTCCAGCACTGGGGAAGGGGTAATTAATGTTAAATGAGATCATATGGGTAGAGCCCTAACCCAATAGGACTGCATCCTTACAAGAAATGGAAGAGACACAATGACAAGCACATAGCAAGGAAAGACCATGTGAAGAAAAGCAGAAGGTGATCCTCTACAAGTCAAGAGAAACTAGTTCTGCTAATACCTTGACCTTGGACTTTCAGCCTCCAGAACTGTTAGAAAATAATTGCTTGCCAGGGACTTAGCTCAGTGGCACTGTGCCTGCCTCACAAGCACAAGGTACTGAGTTGGATCCTCAGTACTGCAAAAAGAGAAGAAAACAATTGCTGTTACTGAATCTACCTGGTTGGGGTATTCCGTTATGGTGGACTAGTTGGCTGAGAGGAAGGAGCAGGAAGATGTGAGGAAAGAGGCAAGAGCTTTAGGTGGATATCACTAGCTTCTACAGCCCTTCGAATGAATATATGTATGTGTGTGTGTGTGTGTTTGTGTGTGTGTGTGAAATAGTTGTGTTAGCAAGGCAATTTCCACTCAGTGAACAAGCTCTAGATTTAAACACACTTGAATTTTAGATCCAGAAGGTCAGATAACCTTCTTGAGTTTCAGGCTTTTTATTTGTGAAAAGAAAATAATAAAACCTACTCAAAGGGCTGTTGTGAAAAGAAAATGAAATGAGATACATAAAAACATTGAGCACACTACCCAGGAAACACCAACTGTTATCACTATCTGGAAAGGGGCTGCATAATTAGGCTGTATTATTTTGTTAGTATTATTGAGAGATAAATAAGTGCCTGGGAGAGGGAGAGGAGGGAAAAGGAATGAAAAGAGAATTAAGGTGTTATGTACACCTACCAAATCCCTGCAGTGAATGTAATCATTATGTACTGCAAACATGTACTAATAAAAATTAAAATGTTTTTAAAAACATAAACTCCTGGGGCCTGTCTGCATCCACACCTATTATTTGGTGAAGAATTGAAGGAAGAGGAGACATACTGATTCAGAAATAAGACTGCACTGATTCTGGGCTAGAAATGCCATAACATATAGGAAAATAAATGTACAGGAGCTAACCCATAAGATAAGTTTGCACCCAGCATTGGGCCCGGCATGCATCAGAGGCACTGCCATGCCAGGTATGGAAGCACGCACCTGAATGTGAGCCCAAAACACTTGGAGGCTGAGCCAGGAGGATCACAAATTCAAGCCCAGCCCAGGCAATTGAGCAACAGCCTGTCTCAAAATAAACAATAAAAAAGAGCTAAAGATGTAGCTCAGTGTAAAGACCCTCGGTTCAATCTCCAATAGTTAAAAAGAAGATATTGGTAAGTGCATGTATGAATAAAGAGAGATCAATGAATATTAGCAAGACCAAATACCTACAAGCATCTGTTGATGAATGCGTTAAGCAAACCACTTAGGGCTATAAGTGACAGAAACCAATTCAAACCAGCCTAAACCAAGAAATTAAAATTAAATTTAAAAATTTTTAAATGGAAGGGGAATTTAGCTGCTTAGAAACTGACAAGTCCAGATGTCAGTTTCAGGTGTGGTTGGATCCAGGGACAGAGATGTATATGGCAATGTTCTCTCCTCTCTTGGCTTTACACTGAGGCAGCTCCCTCCAGGTTTCTGTCTATACATCAAACAGTTCCAGAGGAGAAGAAGCCTCTCTTTCCAACAGTCCAATTTGAGTCTTAGATGGACTCTGAGCTTTCAGCCAGACACATGATCACCCAGACCCAACCAGCACAATCCTGGGGTCTGAGAATAGGGGTAAGATACTTTTCCGAAGGAAAAAGGAGGATGAGACTGATTGCTATGCAGGCACAGCCCACCACTGCCCATTGCAATGTCTCTGGAGAGGAATTAGGTAACACACAGGTGACTAGGGGAGAGACGCATGCTACCTGGAGGACACATGGGGATAGGGAACCAGAGCAGTGCTGGGTCTAGGCAGGATCAGGGCCACCTCAGATCTGAAGGAGGCAGGGATCTGCACCTGAGTGCTTGGCCTAGGGGCTATATAGTATACTGCTTGCAAAAATGGTCCTGATTCTCCACCTATCCCTAAATCCACATTCTGTTCAATGTGATTTTCATAATATCACCACTTAAGAGTGATGTCTGCTTCCTAGGATCTGAGCTGCTGGTGTTATTGGTGTTAACAATAGAATGTGGTAGAAGAGATGGTAAGAGTCCTGAGCCTAAGCTCAAGGGATCTTCAATGGCATTGTCTGTGTATTCACCGTGGCTATTTGGGTGCAGGATCAGAGAGTGCATAGGGCTGTTCCAACTTTTTTGGCCAAGGCTCCAAACATGGGAGAGAGCCCACACAATCCACACAGTTGCTTAATAGACCCACACTGACTGCAGGTGCACAAGTGTGTCCACTGAGCCCAGCTCAGACCAAAACTGCCTTGTTGATTCACAGATTCATGATTCATTTTAAATCATTAAGTTTGGGCACAGTTTGTTATACAGCACTGTTGGAGGACATAGTTAACAGAAAAAAGGAGTATTAGGAAGAATCCTTAGTGAATGCTCAGGGTGGGTCTCCTGGACAGGCACATGTTCCTAACTTTCAGGAATATGACACTAGGTAGGGATCATGCCTGGTGGTGTCTGTACTTTACAGATCTCACACAGGTATTTTAACTGACCTGATATGTTTCCCAGAGACATGGCATTAGGCATTAGGACCTTGTAGAAACCATCCAGCACGAGCTACTGGGGAGAAATACACCCCTGATATCCAGATTTCTCCTTGAAGTATACATTTTTCATTTAGACATTTTTACATGGGAGCAGTAAAATTTATAGTGGGGAACAAAGAATGTACATACATGGACTCAGAGAGGAAAACTGTAAGAGACAGGAAAGAACCAAATGGGCCCAAAATTCTTCCCAGAAGCAACACTAGCCATGTGACTGGGATTGGAGGGAAAAAAACCCAAGATTAAACAACTTTGAAAACAAGTTGCTCATGCTCCCTGCTCATTTCTCCACTCACTCCTGGCAACCAGGTAACTCCTTTCTCTTCCTCCAGACACATGTAAAGTGGCCTCTGAGATTCCACTCAAGTCCTGGACTGTGTCATCTGCCCCCAAGCCTGTCCATCCAGCTAAGGAAATTGACAAGTGGCCAAGTCATGCTCACCTGCCACGAAAACATCTTGCTCTCTCTGCCATTTCCTTAAGGACCCCCATCCTACTCCATGCCTCTCCCTGATCTGATCACCTCTAAAGTGAATTTGTGTTTATCCACTGGATCAAAACCTCAATTCTGAGGTGCTGGGATGTAGCTCATTGGTACAGTGCTTGCTGGACATATGCAAAACCCTGAGTTCTATACTCAGCCCTGCAAAACAAAGCCACACTTCCATCCACAGTCTGATATAATAGGTCTTTTTACTCCAATTTTCCCTAGATCTCTCACTGATTGCTTTCCTCCTGGCCCACTCCTTAGCTTCAGCCAACAGTAGCTTCCAAGACCCAGGCTTAAAGCCGGGAATGGTGGTGCATGCCTATAATGCCAGCACTCTGGGTCAAAGAAGAAGGATCAATGCAAGTTCAAGGCCAGCCTGGGCTACACAGTGAGTTCAAGGCCAGCCTGAACTACATAGTGAGACCCTGTCTCAAAACAAAACAAAAATGAGGCTCGGTTTGCTGGTCCTCAGGGCACCAGACTGCAGGATTTCCTGCCTGTCTGCTGCCTTCTTCCTGTCTGAGCAAGGGGCCTCTGAGTGCTGGCGTGGTGGGGCCAGTCTAAGCAGGCTCAGAAAGCAGGTCCTAGCCACTGGGATGTTACAATCCCTTAGTAACCCGCTCGCAGCCCACCATCCCCCTGGGACACAGTAGCACTTTATTCCACCGGCCAGGAGTGTGTGCAGAAAGCCCAAGGAACCCCGGGGCGTGCACTCCCAGCTTGCAAGGCCCGCAGACCCACCCTGGAGTGCAGAGGCCCTGGTGGCAGAGGTAGCAGGAGACTTGGGCGGTGACTAGCCCGTGGCCAGACTCCCTCACTACAGCCGATCAGCACCCCCGACCTCAGCGGTGTCCAGCTGCCCTCTCTGGCGTGGGTCTCTTCGCTCAGGCCGCAGAGGACACAGTGTGGCCGCTGTCACCAGGCCAGGGGCGAAGTCATCCCAGAGCTACGTGGGCCTTCCCCGGCCTGCAGGTCGCTGAGTGCTCGCTGCAGGTGGGAAATACAAGGAGGGGAGGGCTGTCAGGATCTCAGGAGAGACCTCTGACCCATGTTCTGCCTCCTCCCACCCACTGAGGACACTTCACTGGGACCCTTTCCTAGTCGGGCTTCAGGGAGGACCCCCTTTTGGGACCTCTGGCCTTGACCTCCCTACGAGGCTCTGCCCTAGGCCTCTACCATGGCTCACCTCAAACTTGCTCATGAACTCTGCAAAGATGCCGAAGAAGGCCTCAGAGGTGGTGGCCTTGGAATCCTCCCCAAAGAAGGCCAGTGCTTTGCCCAGCTCCTCCATGGCCTCACGCTGCAGCCCGTCCAGAGCCTGCAGTGTGGGCTGGGCAGTCTCCAGGAAGGACTGCACAGCCTTGGTTAAGGAAAGGGTCAGCCTGCCTGGTGCCCTCCCATCCACCCTGCATGTGCAAGTGTGGGGGTAGTGGTACTGGGGGTCAAACCCATGCCCTTCACACTACATTTCCAGCCCATTTTTCACTCAATTTTGAGATGAGGTCTTGCTAAATTGCCCTGGGATTGAATCTGGGATCCTTCTGCCTCAGCCTCCCAGACGGTGGTAGGCAAGGTCCAGTGAGGAGGCATACACCTGTAATTCTAGCACTCAGGAGGCTGAGGCAGGAGGATCACCATGAGTTCAAGGCCTGAACTGCATAGTGAGACCCTGTCTCAAACAAAACAAAACAAAACAAAAAACCCACAAGGTGATGTTCACCACCACAGCCAGCCTGAGTCAGGATTTGAACCTAGGCCTGTCTGACCGGTCAGCTCAAATCCCTCTGCAGGTGCTGCCCTTGAATGGCCATCCATTCTCTCTCTGGGGACCTCTATCTGAACCCATGGAAGCAGGGAGGTCTCCCTGGACTGAGAGGTGCTAGGATGCAGAAGGTTAACCCCTATGTGAATAGCCTTGGTCTCCACACCTGCAAAAATCTGGGTGCTATGGGGGATGGTGAGAAGCACCTTGTACAGCCACAATATTTGCTCAGTGATGATCTGTAAGTGCTCCCTTTTGGGCCTCTTACTTGAAAGGAAAGGGGAGAAATCTGATATCAAATTCCTACTTTGGGTTGAGGGTAAAGCTCAGTGGTAGAAAACTTGCCTAGCATGTATAAGACACTGGGTTCCATAGATAGCACTGAAAACAAAACAAAACAAAACAAAACAAAACAAAAAAAAACCAAACTGCCTGAGTATTTAAACCCTGCAAGCACTACACATTTGTGTAAGGGACACATGACCAATGCTTTCCAGGTAGAGTGCCTGGCCATATGCACAGTACTCACTTTTTCAAAGACTTCTGGACACACAACAGCCTGTGTCCAGCACCTTTGCTAGAGTCTGCAGTGGCCAATGGAACCACAGCCAGCTCTGCCCAACCACCCCTGGGTCCAGCATTTGTGCTGAGAAGATACTGCCATGACCACAGCAAACCTGTCCTCACTGGAGGGGGACATGCTCTGGCAGGCGGCCTGTATTTCATTGATGGTACCATGGAGGTCAGCCAGGTCGCCAGTCAGGGCACGTTGGTTCACTGTAGGGAAGAGGTCCAAAGCCTCATAGGCCCACATTCCCAGGCCTGCATCTGCATCCCTGCCCATCCCCCCAGCTTACCTTTGGCAGCCAAGGGCACCGTGGGTAGGTCCTGAGCAAAGCCCAGGAGTTCTGGAAAGTGCTGACTCAGTGATTTGGCGAGGATGTGCAGAAAGGTGGACTTCCCATCCACTGTCTTGGTAGAGTTCAGCTGTAAGTGACCACCCTCCCTTAGACTCCTGGGTACATGGCCCCAGCTTCTCCTGGACTCTAGCACAGATTCCTAGTCCTTGGGGGGGGCAGCACTGGGAATTGAACCTAGGACCTGTACACTGAGCTACATTCCCACATTCCTGGTTCTTTTTTTTTTTTTTTTTTTCTACTGAGGATCAAACTCAGGACCTTGCACTTTCAAAGCAGGCAGTGGAACCACTAAGCTAAATTCCCAGTCCCGGCCCCAGTTCATTTTTAAGTTTTTATTTTGAGATCAGGTCTCACTAAATTGCTCAGTTGCCCAGGCTGGGCTGGAACTTGTGATCCTCGTGTCTCAACTTCCCAGAGTGCTGGGATTACAGGTGCCACCACGCCTGGCTCAATTCCTGGCCTTCAACACTTTTCCAAAACTCCCCAACTTTACTTTTTCAAATTGTGAGGAGGCTTAGCTGAGAAGCCACTTTTGCCATCTCTAGCCCCACCTGTGCTGCAGTCGCATCCTGGCCTCTGTGCAGCCAGCTTTGCCCCTGGAAGAAGGTCCTCTTTAGTCACTTGTTCTCTCTTCCCCTCTGACACAAATTGAGTTAGGCTTGGCCTCCAAGCCTAAGGTAGACTCATATTTATCAGCTTATAGTTATCCCTGAGTAGTTCTCACCTCTGTCAGAAAGTTGATCTTGAAGCCTGTGGTCTTGTTGATCTTGGGCTGGCTGTCATTGAGATAGTTGCCCATGGCTAACACAAACTGTGGGAGAGAAGGTGGGTGCACAGTGCCCAGGTGCTCACAGAGACACCCGCCCCAGACCTGGGTATCAGGATGGGTCTTCAGGTTGGAAGCCCCAAGACAAGGACTGGGTGAGGTAACTGGGGAGGGGATACACCCTGACCTCCAGGATCTTGGCCAGCTTCCTGCTGTTCTTGAGCTCCAGGGACGCCTGTCGCAAGCACTCCAGGCTGCCTCGGATCTCTTCTGTCTTCTCTTGGAGGGTGGCCTGGAAGTGAAGGCTTCGCAGGCGGGTCTTGTATTCAGGGACTGACAGCATCTGCCACAAAGGCGGGACCAGGATACATCCATCCCCCACTAGTCTGGGGTGAGGCTCTGCTGTGTGTCTGGGCCTGCAGCAACTTTAGGAAGAGTAAGCCAGGTCCCCAGGGGATGCTGTCATCCCACCTACCTTGTCTGGGGTGAGAACTGGATATTTAATTGTTAAACTAGCTGGATGTGGTGGCAAACGTCTGTAATCCCAGTACTCTGGGAAGCTGAGGCAGGAAGATCAAAATTTCAAGCCCAGATTGGGCAATTTAGCGAGTTCGCTAACAGCCTACCTGAAAATTAAAACTAAAAGTGGGGGAAACTCTGATGTATCCCAGTGCGAAAACTTTGGGTTCAATCTCTAGTACTGAAAAAACCCAAATGTGTTAAACTGGCACTCGGGCCAGAGAGCGGTGGCAGTACCGAGGGAACCCAAAACACAGGCAGCACGGCTACAGAGGGAGCCCTGACGGGGGCGGGGTCGAGGGCACGGCACCTGCAGGACAAACTGGTCGGGCTCACTGAGGCGTCCAGGTGCCTCGCGGAAGGCCTGGTAGCGCTGCTCCTCATCGGCGTCTGGCGCGAAGAGCAGCAGCTGCGCCAGATGCGCGGGCTCCAGGCGCCTGGGCTCCATGCTCATGAGCACCTGCCGCAGCTCGGCGGGGCTCAGCTTCAGGTGCGCCAGGAGGATGGCTGTGGGCAGGACCGAGTGAGCTGGGGCTGGGCCGTGACAGGGGCGTGGTCTCGGGTAGGGCGTGGCCTTGGCAGGGCCCGGAGAGAGGGCGGGACTTCGAGGGCTGGGTTCCGGGGTGGGGGACCGGCGAGGTACTCGGAGAGGAGGCGGGGCCTGTTAGAGGCGCGGCAGGGGTGGTCCCAGAGCCCTTCTGAGACTGATTTAAGGGTGAATGTGGGGTCCTAGAGAAGGAAGAAACTAGATGGGGCCAGAGCGTAGAAAGGTTTTCCTGGAGCAGAGGATGTGGTTGGAGGCGGGGCCAGAACTGAGGAAACGAGAGGTGGGACCAATGCAAGTTGGAACCAAGGCCCACAACTGTGCCCAGGTGGGGATTCGGTAACCATAGGGCCTAGGAGGGGTTCAGCCAGGCAAGCGACAGGTGTCCAGGCCTCCACAGCCTAATCTCTGTCATCCACCCAAGTGACTCCAAGGCTCAGTGGTCCAGAGAGAGGAGGCACCACCTGCCCCTAGAATTCCTGGGATTCTCTGGCCTCTTACAGGTGTTGTAGGCCTTCTTATGGGACAGGATCTCCACCACCTCCTTCTTCCTGAAGGGCTCGGGCCCGGGCACAGGCTCTGGAAGGGAAACCAGACAGTTGAGTGCTTGGGCTTGGGGCTGCCATCGCAGGGCCCAGAGGAGGTATGCCCTCAACCACTGGCCAAAGACCTCTCCTCCCCCAAGCACCACCTTGTCTGAAACCAGCTCTGGTGTCCAAACACCCCTCATTCTTCACTCTCCCACCTGTAGTTGCCTAGGTTTAGTCCAACGCCCTTAGTGGGAGAGTTGTCCATGCTCCCATTGACACCTCCTCAAATGCCCTCTCTCCCCCGGGCCCTAGGGACTGATCTGATAAAACAACGAAAAACTCTTGACCTTTCAGATGATTCCTTTATTTTTCTTTTGGTACCAGGGATCAAACTCAGGACCATGCACTTGCGAAGCAGGCGGCAGCACCACTGAGCAAAATCCCTGGCCCTCAGATGAGTCTTGAATGAATAAGTTTTTCTCCTCCATGCTGAGTCCACTGACCACATGCAATAACCCTGGCTGTTTGGCGTCCCACCCAACCACTCTAGAGATATACTCAGAAGAGGAGAGGGGTGAGAGAGATTGGAAGAGTTATTTAAAGATGCCTTCTCCCCACTCTGTTCTGGTGGTGTGACTTTGAGAAAGTTACCCAACCTCTCTGCATTTCCTCATTAGGAAGTGGAGGTGATCCTGAAATCTACTCATAGAGTTGTCAAGGGATTCATTTAGAAATGAGAGCATTTGGCATTTGGAGAGCACACTAAACAGTTGACAGCCGATATTACTATCTCCACTTTAAGATAGGAAAAAGTAAGTGAGGCCTTAAAGGCTTGGAGACATATTAGGTAAATGCCAGTCAGTGCAGCCCTTGGGGACTCTAAACCAGAGGATGGCATGGACCGTGGTATCTGGACTTTCCCCAGGGCCTGCTATCAGGCCACTCACTGACAGGTTTCTGGGTGCCAAAGTGGAGCTCCAGGTCGAGGTATTTCACCATGTCACTCAGCTTATCATAGTCAGAATCTTCCCCAAGCTGTAAGAGAGCATGGGAAACTCAGAGTTGAAGGAGCAACCACAGCCAACTGCCCTCCCCTGCCCATCTCCCTCTAAGGATTGTCCTGGGGGTTTCTGGGGAGAGGGCACCCATCAAGCCCAGGGATGAAGCCAAGAGCAAGAGGAAACCACAGGGGAAGCTAAGTCATTCAAGTTTTCAGGTGAGGGGCAGATCACCTGTCCTTTAAGAGCCTAAAGAATTAGTCTGGCTTCAAGAATGTGGCATTTCCAGATGTTCCCAGCATGTCTTTGGCTTAGGGACACAAATTAGCTTCAATGCCAGCATTGTGGGTGTCCCTTGGGCTGGGCCTCCACTCTTCTGTGCAGGTGGGAAGGGCCAGGGAATGTTCCAGCTGATGGTCTTGTTGTCAATGCTGCTGCCCAGGCCACTCACTTCAGATCAGGGCTCTCACAGGCCCCAGGTCACTTACCTGCCCCCAAATGGTGCCTTCTGAGTTTTCCACCTGTTCCCACCGCAAGCGCTTGACACTCATGTGGCTGGTCTCACTGCGCCGGTGACCCAAGCCCCGGGATAGCATGGGGGGCACACAGGGCACGGGTGGGGGAA
>NW_022900929.1:2620972-2631695 GCF_012274545.1 Fukomys damarensis
GGGATGTGATCCGAGATGGAGGAGTAGGTCAGGGAGCTGCCCTCTTCGCTGCTGCTGATACACTCGCTAGCACTGCTCCGCTCATTGGTGACAAAGCTGCCCTGGTCATCGTGGAAGCTCATCTAGGGGGAGAGCAAATCAGGGCAGGGCAGGGCTGTGCCCAGAGTCCAGAGCAGGCTGGTGGGGTGAGATGCTAGGGAAGCTGGAGAGGAGACCAGGATAGCTTGGGGTAGTGGTTAGACAGTACGGTGGGTTGGCCTGAGGATATAGGTGGGAGCATCTGGAAGGGCAGAGGATAGCCTGGGACCAGAAACAGGTTGATCAGAGAGGGGCTGATGGGGTAGCTGCACGCAAAGGGTGAGATCTTCTGGGGAAAGGGACAGAAGAGCCTGGCGGCTTAGCCTGAGACTGAGTGGGTAGCCTGGGATGAGGAAGCCTGAGACACACTGTATATAGGAAGCTTCAGGCAAAGGGCAGAATAACCTCTAACAGAGAAAGAGGTATCCTGTAGGAAGACTTGGGGTAGCTCCAGCCAGCGACTGGGGTAGCCTGAAACAGACTGTAGGACTGATGGGAGCAGGTGGGGAGCTATCACAGGGCAGATCTGGAGGGAAGAAGCCTTTTTTTCCCCTGGTCCTGGGGATTGTCTCACTAAGTTGCTAAGTGGCCCAGGCTAAGCTTGAATGCACAATCCTCCTACCTCAGCCTGGAGAGTGCTGGGATTAAAGGTGTACACCAACATGCTCAGGTCTGTAATAGGTCCTTACAGAAGCGGTGACACTACTCCCCTAACAGAGCCCCGCTGCTGCGTGTATGCTCACCTCCTCATAGTCATTCTCTGGTGTTAGGAAATCATCCACGATGGTGACCGGGGGGCCCAGATGCTCACTCAGCACATCCAGGAAGCGATCAGTGTCCCGACTCCGCACCGGGTGTGAAAAGGTGAAGAGCTTCCTGTGGCTGGGTGGCCGGGCCAGGTCCAGGCTTGGGGGGCTGTCAGGGCAGGTGGGTCCGGGGTCTGGCTGAGGGGAGGGTGCCCTGCTGCTGTCCAGGCTGGCGTAGGGGTGAGATTCAGAGCTGCTGGGGGAGGCCAGGCCCCCTGAGCACAGCGGGTCGTAGCAAGGGGAGGGCAAGAGCCGCTCTCTGGGCCATGAGATGTTGGACAGGGTCCTGGGCGCTGCATGGGGGATGTGGGAGATGAAGTGTGAGGACCCCTCTTCAGACAAGACCTGGGTTCTTGGAGCAGGCTGGAGGGGAGGGCCTGGAGTGGGTGGGTTCTGTGTACTGGACACCACCCTTTCCCTCCCTGGGCACAGCACAGAAGACCTTGGGTGACCTTGTCACCCATCATCTTCTCTAAGGGTGACTAGAGGTTAGAGCTAGTGGCAGAGAGGGAATCACTTAGTCTCAAGTCAGGCTAGACCCCAGCTACTCTGGGAACAGATCCCAGGAGTCTCACCAGGGACCTAACTCAAACAAGGGAGGGGCTTTCTATAGGCCCCAGGTTAGGGGTAGGAGGCATCTCCCATACCCAGGAAACAATCTTCCCGCCTGGGCCACTCACAGAGCACTGCATGCACTTCATAGTTTATCCAGGAGGGCAATTCTTGGGGGCAATTCTCTGCTTTTCCAGATAGATAGCTGGGGTGAGGGCCACAGGGGACAAGGGGCTGGGACAAGACTGACCATAGTGAGTCCTACCCATGCATGAAGGCCTCTGCATCCTCTACAACCCAGTCTCTTGGCCACAGAGCAGAGAGGAAGGAAGCTCCAAGGGTGTGCCCAGGGGTAAGGATGACACTCAAACAGCCGTAAGGACAGAAGCCAGCACACCCTGAGGATCCAGGGCTGGCTAAGCTCTTACCTGATGTGCCCACCAGGCTGGGGACTGGGGGGGAGGCCCGGGATTTGGACACAGTCCCCATCTTCCCCTTGAAGCTGCTGTTCAGTCGAGACTCCAGCTCTGCATAGACAGCTGACATCTGGGGGAGGTGGGTGAGACCACCCATCCCAGATTACCCGCGTGAAGACCCAGCAGGGTGGCACAGGCCAGATCTTGGTGTTTGGCTCAGGCCTGAAGTAGCCCCTAGGATGCCTTGGTCTGGGGTGGGCCCTGCCCCATGGGCCACCCAGTCCCCACCCACACTGACCCCACCTAGAAGGCAGGAAGAAGGTCTCACCATCTTCGGGTTGGGGGTCTCAGGGAGGGAAGTGCCATCACCTGCCTGGCGCTCGCCTGGGATCAGAGGAAGAGGCATCTCAGGGCAGTCGCTGAGACCTGCCAGGAGGTTGCCATGGAAGTCTAGTTACCACATCTGAGCATTTTTTCCCTCTCTTTTGTGGTGTCAGGGATTAAACCCAGGGCCTTGCACTGAGCTACAACCCCTAGCCCACCCTCCTTTTTAAAATACAGTCTTGCTGAGTCACTGTGTTACCCAGGCTGGGATTGAATTTGTGACTCACCTGCTTCCGCCTACCAGTGCTAGGATTATAGGATTTTAGTTCCTGTGCCACATACCCTGCTTCTACACCTGAGCCCTAAAGCTCTGGCCTGGTCCAGACCCAACAAGCTCTGCAGACTCAGAGAGGCCACTGCATCAGCCCTGCTGACCCCTAGTCCTGTCAATTTCTCATCTCATCAAGCCCATTTTGCAGGTGGGAAAACTGAGCCCCAGTCCTACCTCCAACTTGCTATATTTTCCATCTGGGACTTACCGCAGCTGAGGCTGGCCTCCAGGCCCTGGGATCGGAGGCTGCGACGGCACATGGAAGAGGCCCTGAAGGAGCTCCGAGGCTGAGGCTCTGGGGTGGGCTCAGGTTCCAGCTCAGGCTCAGGTTCTATATCCAGGTCAGGCTCAGGCTCTGCTGTGGGACATGGAGAGGACATGGGACCCTTGTCCTCTACGTCTATTCAAGCAAGGAGGGTGAGGGCAGAAGCCATCTGCAGCAATATGGAGCCCTTCCCTGAAGGCCCCCAGGACATTGCTCTCAGGGAAAAGCAGGGACCAGAAACCAGGCTCTAAAGCTGAGGACCACGGCCTGAGCTGGGTGGGGAGGGTCCCAGCCCTCTTCCCCAACACAGTTCTTCTTAGGACCCCATGTTTCCAGGGTCCCAATGCCAGCTTGTCAGTGTAGCAAGCTTGCCCAGCGCAGCTTGTTGGGCAAAATGAAAGATTCTAGGCCGAGGCAGATTTGTGGGATACGTGCTGCCCAGTCTGGACCCTGAGCTTTTTGCTAAAGCTCTTGGTTCTCTTAAACAAATTGTGGGCACCCAGGACTAGGGAAAATGTGGGCACCCAGGGCCAGTAAACAGCAGACCTGCAGGGATTGTCACAGCAGGTGCAGAGTGCCTGTGGGGGTAATTCCCAGGGTTCAACATCATTTCCTTTCAACAGGTGTCAACCAGGAAGTGCACAGTTTTGTGGGCACATAGAAGTCACACTCACACTGGGTGTGTGTGCTGTGTGCTGGAGCCCACCATCTGCAATGGCCTGACCATGTGCTTAGGATCCAGGTGGCAAAGGACTGATGGATCTACAAACAGTGATCATGTAAACTTTTTCTTTTCTTTTCTTTTTTTGAGACTGGGCCTTGCTGTATAGTTCAGGCTGGGCTTGAACTGGCTATGTAGTCCAGGCCGGCTGGCCTCAAACTCATGCCTCAATTTCCCAAGTGGGGGGATTAAAGGCATATGTCACCACTCCTTCCCTAGTCCTTCTTTCTTCTTTCTTTTCTTTTTCTTTTTCTTTTTTGGTACTGGGGATCAAATTCAGGACCTTGCACTTACAAGGCAGGCACTGAGATGCTGAGCTAAATCCCTGGCTCCCTTTTTTAGTTTATATTTTGAGACAGGATCTCATTAAGTAATTAAGTTATCCGGACTGAGCTTACTTGCAATCCTCCTGCTTTAGCCAACCAGAGTCCTGGCATCAAGGTGAATTTCTCCATCCATTCTTTACATGCCAGGGTGCACAGCACAACCACTGAGATTACTCTGATTTTGTGCATGAGATTCCTGAGACCCCAGGAGATGAGGAGGGAGTCTTAAGCCTTAGGTTATGCTGCATGGAGGTCAGGCTGTGCAGGCACATCCTCAAGGCCAAGCATGGGCCAAGCCCCAGTGTGCTGTGTGTGTATTTGCCTGACACATCTATCATGGGAGGGGCAGGGACAGCTTCAAGACCTCACAGGCAAGAACAGGTAGGTGTCTGTTTACCTGCTGGGCTGAGCAGCTGGCAGCCACAGGCCAAGGAGAAGGAAGCTTACCTGTCATGGCTGTGTAGCCCAGGAAGCATGCAATCTTCTCCTGACACAGCTCCTGCTCCTCATAGGTTAGCAGCTGGTAGATAAACTGCCAAAGCACCTGCTTGGCAGGTGTGTCCAGCACTGGGTAGACATCGACGATGAAGGTGTCAATGTTCCTGGGGAGGGCACAGGAGCAAGGGGCTTGAGTCAGGGGTGCCTGGTAGTGTTGGGACAGGCAAAGTGGCACCTCCAATTTAGCCTCTGCTCTGACCTCGAAAGAGCACAGTGGACAGTGTAGGCAGGCTCTGGGAACAGGCTGCTCAGCTTTAAGTCCCAGCTCTGCTGCTTACCAGCTTTCTCAAGTTACTTAACTTCTTTGTGTCTCAGTTTCTTCATCTGTCAAATGGGGATAAAAATAGCATCTACCAAACAGAGCTGTTATGAAGATTAAAACACAAAAAGTGCATTGGGAAAATGGACTCAGTGTATCACGGACTAGCAGATGATGTCCCAGGGACTAAAATATGGTCCACCATCTGCTTTTTGTTTGTTTGTTTTGAGACAGGGTCTCACTATGTAGTCCAGGTTTACCTTGAATTCACTATGTAGCCCAGGCTGGCCTTGACCTCATAGCAATCCTCCAGATCAGTCTCCCAAGTACTGGATTACAGGTGTGTACCACCACACACAGCTAGAAAGTTTTACTGAAATATGATCATAGCCATTGTTTATATTTTATCTATGTTTATTTCCTAGTTACTTTGGCAGAGTTGAGTAGTTGTGATGGAGGCCCAAATGAACCCACAAGACCTGAAATGTTTACTACAGTATTTGATCTTTCATAGAAGCATATTGTTGACCCCTGAAATCTATGGGAAAATAAAATTGGATTTTTTTGTTTGTTTTTTGAGACAGGTTATCATGTATTTCAGGCTGGTGTTGAACTCACTATGTAGCCCAGGCTGGCTGGCCTTGAACTCCCGGCAATCCTCCTGGCTCAGCCTCCCAAGTGCTGGGATTACAGGCATGCACCACCATACCCAGATTCTGGAACTGGATCTTTACATAACTCCACATACAGAAGTGAACTCTTGTTGGGTGAAAGGTAAAATTATGAAATTAAGAGAATATTTTTTTACCTAGAAGGAGAAAAGGACTTAAAATTCCAAGAGCCAAAACTATAAGACCAAAAATGTGGTGAGCCTGATTATACAAAGTCAAGGACATTTGTTCAAAGAGGTACAACCTAGACACATTAATATTAGACACAAACAGAACAACAGTAGGAATAACAAATAGGTAAGATATTTACAATGTTCAAAATTGGGGATGGGGATTTAGCTCAGTGGAGCCACACCTGCCTTGCAAGTGCAAGGTCCTGAGTTTGATCATTAGTACTGCAAACAAACAAACACCTCAAAATCAAAGAGCTGGATGTGGTGGTGCATGCCTGTGATCCCAGCACTCTTGGAGGCTGAGGCAGGAGGGCTACAAGTACAAGCCCAGCCTGAGTAACTTAGTGAGACCCTGTCTGAACAATTAAAAGCAAACAAACAAACAAGGGTAGGGGATATAGCTCAGTGTGAAGGTGCTGGGTTCAATTTCCAGCACCCCCTGACTAATAAAAATAAAAAGATGGACAGTGCTGCAACTGATGGGCATTTGGCTGGTTATAACCAATACATTAAATGGACACAGACATAAATGTGGACAGAACTAACATAGTACTTGGTAGAAAAGTCCAACACAGAAGACAATGCAACAGGGCCGGGGATTTAGGTCAGTGGCACTGTGCCTGCCTCACAATCACAAGGTCCTGAGTCAATTCCTGGTACAGGGTTGGGAGAGAAGGCAATGCAACAATGTAATGCACCAATGATGTAAAAGAAAAATTCATCTTATCAAATAGCAATGCACTCTTTATGAGAACACCTTCAAACAAATCCCCATTAAACTTGCCAGACTAGTGGACATAAATGGGAGAGAAACTACAGCCTAATAGGAATGGAGGCTAGAATTACCCATATGTTCATCACTGGACAAATGGATGGACAAAATGTGGTACAGTCATTCAGTGGGATATATAAGAGAATTAAGTATACACTATACCTCAAATATTGAACATATAATGCTAAACAAAAAGAAATAAGAAGGGGATTTAGCTCAGTGGCACCTTGGGCAGGCACAAGGTCCTGAGATTGATCCTCAGTACCCCCCAAAATAATAGTAATAATAATGATAATAATAAGAAGAAGAAGAAGAAAGAAGGAAAGCAAGAAAAAAGAAACAAGAAACAAATAAATAAGAAAATATGATGCTAAATGAAATATTTCAGGCATAAAAGTCTACATATTATATGATTCCATTCATATGGAAATCCAGAATAGGAAAGTCTATAGAGACAGAAAGTAAATTATTGGTTGCTTAAGGTCAAGGGTTGGAGATTTTAAAGTGTGTATGGAGGTGTCATAGTGAAAGGGACGGGCTTTTTTTTTTCTGCGATGAAAATCTAATATCAACTGTGACAACTGCACGTATTTGGGGGTTTTTATGTGTTTGTTTTTAGTTTTCTGAGACAAAGTCTCACTATGTAGCCCAGGCTGGCCTTGAACTCACAGTGATCCTCCTGCCTCTGTCTCCAAATGCTGGAATTAAAGATGTGTGCTAACATGCCTGGCCCAATGATTGTACATATTTGTGAATTTATATAAAAAAATCTCTGAATTGCACACTTAAATGGGTCAAGTCTACAGTACGTTTAAACAAAAGGAAGAGCAGGGGCTGTGGCTCAGTAGGAAAGTGCTTGCTTAGCATGTCCAAAGCCCTGGTGTGTGTGTGTGGGGGGGGAGCCAAAGCAAAGGGAATGAAGAAGTGAAGGGCTTCTTGGTACAGACCATGGTAATGACCTCATGGGCTGACAGGGATGATAAACACAGCCTGCTGCAGCTGAGGTGTAGGAAGATTCCCCTATTCTCACACCAAAGGCCTGGCCAATGGCCAGTCAGTCCCACAGGCAAGGCTCTCTTGAGGTCCCACACACTGTCCCTGTCTGCCTCGCTCCCCAGAGAAGGCTGTGACTTTCCCAAGGTCACATGGCTAGGAGGTGTCAGAGTCAGAATTTGTCCTAGGGCAACCCAATGACCCCCACCCGGGGTGTGTGGTACCAGCTGCTCCTGAAACCTCTCCCAAGAGAAGGACTAAGAAGGCTCATGCGGGGAGACCAGGATGGTGAGTCTGGGTTGTACCTGGAACACACTCTGGTTAGAGCCCCACCACCATTCTGCCCAGCCACCTGTGCTGGAAGAAGCTCTCCAAAGCCCGGCAGACCCCATAGCGCTCGGGAGGCGTAAGCAGGTGCTCCAGCTGCTGGCTGAACGTCCTTCCCTGGACCCGGATGCTGGACGGCAGGATCTCTGCCACCCACTGCAGGGAGGTGAGCGCCGAGGATGGGTTGGGGGAATCCAAAGAATCGGAGTCTGCTGGGACCACAGGCAGGGGAGGCATTTTTGACCCAGAGTTCCCCGTCCAGGGGCAGTTTCCCTGGCAGCTGGGAACAGGATGAAGGGAGAGCCCTGGACAGGGTGGCTCTATAGCATCACCTGGGGGCAGCCCTGGGAAGAGAAGCTGCAGGTCTGGGGGAAGAGCACAGTGCTCTGCAGACTGGTATATCTCACATTTGTGGGCTGAGAAAGCATGGGAGTCTCACCGCTGGCAAATGGGATGAGCCCTTCCTCCACGACCAGCGTGGGCATTGCGCCACTGCCCTGCAGCATGGACACGACTTTGTCGTGCGAGCAGTTCCTGCCAAGCAGAAATGGCCCAGAAAGGCTTGATGCATAAGCTCTGTCCAGGCCACCGGCCAGACCTCCCTAGCCTGCCCACAGTGCCCGTAAAGCAAGTTGGGCCAGACTAGCCAGGTCCCCGCCTCTCCTGTTTGGTAATCTCCTGTGCAGGAGAAACCCAAGGCCTCAGGCAGCCTGGCTTGCTGCTGTTCTGGGCCTCTGGTCATGGAAGGAGCTGTGCCCATGTCATCCCCAGGTGGAGCTCCCCTTCCAGAGCAAGATGCAGATGGTCCCTTCCATTCTGTGTCCCCAGCACAGAACAGTAGTATTTTCCTGGTTGGAAGGATGACCTGAGATCCTGGCCAGGTGAAAGGGGATTGATTCAAGGAAGAGGACAAATGCTGGGGATCAGAGGGTCAGAGGAAATTGTGCCCCTGGCCTGGGTGTCCCAAGGGCATGAGTCCTGGGGGGTAGTTCATCATTGGCTCTGATGTCCCCAGTAGTCTCTGACCTCATGTCCAGTCCGTTGAGGAAGAGGATCCGGTCACCTGATTTAAGGGCCGCATTGTCAGCTGGGCTGCCTGGAAGTGGGGAAAAAGGGTGTGTGTTGGTCAGCTGGGCAGGGCCATGTGCCATTCTCCCACTATACAGGTGAGAAAGGAGACTCAGTTAGGGACGGTATAGCATTTGCCTCTAAACATATCTTTCCAACCTGTTGGTCTCATCATGCCTGAATAATAATAAAACCTACATTTTAAAATATGTGGGAGCAGTTGGGCATAATGGCACAGGCCTGTAATCCAGCACACTGGGAGGCTGAGGCAGGAGGATTGTCAGTTCAAGCCCAGCCTGTGTGATTTAGCGAGACCCTGTCCGGCACCCCCCGCAAAGAAATAGCTGGGGATGTAGCTCAGTATGAAGGCCTTGTGCTCAATCTCCAATATCTCAAAGATAACCAAAAAATAAGTAAAAATCAAGTCAGGTATGGTGTCCCATGCCTGTAATGCCAGCACTTGGGAGGCTGACGCAGGAGAATTGCCACAAGTTTGAGGCCAGCTTGGGCTACACAGTGAGTCCAAAGCCAGCCTGAACTACATAGAAAGACCCTGTATCAAAAAACTAAAACAATTCAAAACATAACAAAACACAGAGGAACAGCTAATTCTCTCTTTGCCTCGGAGGGAGGCTGGTTGATATGTTTTATTTCTCTTTTATTGGTCCTCACACTAAATTTGACTTGGAACCATGTAGGGGAAATGATAAATGTTTAAAATAAAACACGCTCAGATGGTGAAATGTTTTCTCTTGAGGCTGTGGAGTTTGCCTGGAGGGGAAGAGAACTATCAGGGAAGACTTCCTGGGAGAGGCGGGCTGGGGAAAGTCTGTCCTGAGATTGGAAGGAGAGAGTGATAGCGGTGGCTACTCCAATATGGCCTGTCTGGAAGGAGTGCAGTTCCTTGGGCCTTTTCCTTACTCTGCTGTCAATAGTTTAGTGATGCTCACATCTGAAAAGAACTGCAGCCTGCCAGTTATCAGCAGTAGATCTCAGAACGATGCGGAGGTACCGTGGGGCTTTCCCACCTCACAAAGGAAGTGAGATGCAGAAGGGTATGGATGGGGAGCAGCATGCTCAGGTTCTAGGAGGGATGGACACAGGTCCGAACATGTGACCCAGCCTTGTGGGGTGGTTGGTTATGAGAGAGTTCAATTCAATGTCAAGGGTAGTTTCTGCCCCACTGCAACCTCCCGCAATGGAAATGAGCCCCCCTGCTTCTGGAAGCGCGGGGGTGGGGGAGGATTCCTGCATGTGAACGGTTCTGCTATCTTCAAGATGCCAGGATTTCAGGAGCGTAAAGGGGTAGGCTGCTCAGAAGGAGACAGGGAATCCAGATTTGGGGAGCAAGTTCTGGGGGTGGGCAAGGCCCTGCCACCTGTCTCAGTCAGGCCTGCCAGTAAATGCCTAGGTCACAGTGGACTCTGCCCAGGACATACTGCTTGGGGCTCAGCTTGGGCAAGGGCCAGCTCTATTCTGGCTGCTCCGGTGTCCCAGGAAGTTACCTCAGCCATCCTAGTGGATAAAGAAAGGTCAGAGTGAAGAACTTGGCTCACTTGAGTGGCAGTGACAGTTAACTTGGAGCAAGAGAGGTCAGAACCCAGACCTCTGAACTCATGCATCTTGGGTAGGTGGTTGATTTGGAGGTGCTGGCCCTGGGACATTCAGAGGGCACAGGCTATGTGAGGCTGGCACCTACTAGAGAGGGTGAGGCATGGCTGAGCAGCAGTCTACAAAGATAGAATTACCAGGGAGTGCTACCAAAGGGCCTTCACCTTGTCCTGGGCTTTAGGAATCAAGACAACCTGTTCAGTCCTTACCAGGCAAGACAGACTCAATCCAGACAGGCCCATGGCCACGTAGAGTGAAGCCAAAGCTCTTACTGCCCTTGTAGACTCGGACAGTCCTGACAAGAAAGAAGGGGCAGGGTGGGAAGCGGGACAGGGATCCGGGTTCAGGAATGATGATGTCCCATAGCCCCTCTTAACCTCCTTTGTCCCTCCAGGTGCCCACTCCCATGCCCTCTGCCCACTCCCCCATCCCCAGCCTGTACCGGAAGGGCGTCGGCGTTCAGTGGTTCAGTGCCCTCGCGCCCCGGGTACCTGCGCGTTCCCCCGGGGCCGGCGCGGCCACTTAACAGCGA
>NW_022900929.1:2631893-2634632 GCF_012274545.1 Fukomys damarensis
CAGCTTGCCCAGCAGGCCCTGTGACACCACCTCGTCGAAGCGCGCCCGGTGCTTCTTGGGGATGAAGATCCTGCCGGCGAAGACCGCAGAGTTGGGGCGCGCCTCCAGACCGCGTTCCGCCGCGGTCCAAAGTCGCCTTTTCATCGGACTCCGCTCTGCCCGAGGGTGGAGTGGGAATCCGCAGCCGGCACCCTGACTCCCACTTTGTGCCGGGATTTGCGTTGGGCCACACCAAGTCCGCGGCGACCTGCTCTCTCCTCCTCCTCGGGAATGCAGGATCACACTGTCTTGTATTACTCTGGTCTCTGTGGGGCCTCGGTGCTCCCACAGCAAGCCCATGGACCACCTCTTCCCCTGGCCTCTGTCTTCTTCCACCAGTCTCTACTCAATTCCCTCTCCTCAGGTTTTACCCCTTCCAGGCCAAACTCCAGGCACTTTCTGTCTTTCTGCTTGCTTCCCTGGCCAGTTAGAGCTGCTTGCCGGGAATTTGACAGAAATCCCACGTAATCACCTTCAGTCCCACCTCTAAGCTTTTTGCCCAGGCTGTTGCCCCTATCTGCTCCCCTCTCTTTGCTCCTTTAGTCCTTTCACATCCTGTACTCCCTTCAGTTTCATCCTGCATGTATTTAGTGAGCCAGACACTGGGGCTCAGCTAAAGTGCCTGTGGCTCCTCCTCCTCGGGGTCATCTGGAAGTGTTTTGTTGTTGTTGTTTGTTTGTTTTTGTTTTTTGCTGTTGTTTTGGTACCAGGGATAGAACTTGGGACCTTTCGATTGCTAGGCAGGCTGTGGAACCACTGGGCTAAATCCCCAGCTGAAGTGGTGAGGGAGGAATGCCCCCCACGCATGGTCACACCCCGTGTGGGGCACGCTGGAGGCTGGGTCTGCAGCTGGGCTGTGAGCCACATTGTTAACTGGGGCCTAGAACCTGGAAGAACTCAGTACACAGCTCATCTGCAAGCACACAACTACATCTAGTCAATATCCTAGTGGACTTTGTGATCCATGCAGAGGATTCTGAGGCACAGAGGGATCCATGACCTTTCCAGGGTTGTATAGCTGGCCCCCAACACAGCTGGAATGAGGGCCTAGCCTTCTGAGCATCAGCACTGCGCAGGGATTCTGACATTAGCAAGATCTCTCTGGCAGCATCCCAAGGCTCCCTTCCTGGTTCTTTGTACCAAGTGCCAGTGCCAAGGGCATGATGGGTAAGGGAGAGAGAGAGAGGAAGCAATGGCCTTGTAGTCAGCTGAAGTACACTCCCTCTGAGGTTGCCCTGTGACCCACACAGTCCCCCCACATCTGAGGGTAGGATAAATAAAGCCAGGCAGGGAGAGCAAGCTGACTGGTGTGGAAGGGGTATAGATCTTCCCAGAGTGGGTGTGCTGGCTTTGCGCCCCAGCAAGGTCTACTCCAGGTAACCAGGAGGGCAGAATGAATGACCCATTCAGCTGTGCCAGGAGGCTATTCCTACCCACCTGCAACAATTCCTGCAACCTATAGCCTCAGCCTCCTTCCCCAAATCATCACTCAAAGTCTCTGGAGCCAGACATCTTTATCTGCCTGCTGTGCACATTACCTACGCCCAATCTGCCTGCCTCATGCCCAACAGAGAAGGGATGACAAGGCTGAGACTGTCCATCCCATACGTGGGGCTCCAGCAGCCAGTTCTGCAAGGTGTCCACACCAAACAGCCAGCCCTTGAGTCCAGCCCAGGCAGGAGTCAGGCAACCAGCCCTGCTCCAACCTCCAGCAGCAAGGTGGGTACCCCCAGTGGGAACCAGGCTGAGTCACTAATTGCACAGGTGGAATAAGATCAGTGGCCCATTCCCTATTTTGCATCCTTGGCAATGCTAAGGCTGCCCAGTGAGCCAGACACCCTGCCTGGATCCCATGGATGCTCCTTGCAGCTCAGCCTGGCTCACTCACCCAGCCCTGGGACTTCAGTGGGGCTGGGCTATTACAGATGGTTCCCTCTCTGTCCCTCTGTCCTTGCCACAGCCCAGCAAGGGGTGTTAAGGCTCCCATGTTCCTCCTATGCCAGCAGGTCTCTCTGAAGCCCTAGGACTCTTCAGGAGAGCCACACAATGACCTTGTACCCTGGGGGCTCTTCTAGGGTTCTCTCCACCACATTCCCTGGCCCTGTCCATTTTTCTCCATCTTGCCCTTGATCATCCTTCGACGATGTGAGGGTGGAGGTAGGGGGAGGGTGTCCTGTGCCCTGGTTCACCTGGGTAGTTCAGCCGAGGGTGCACAGCGGTGGAGAGGTGGTGCCTTCTAAATTCGAGACAGGACAGGATGGATTCTCACCCAAAGGATCCGACCCACGCCTGGTTCCTCTGCCCTGTTCCCTCAACCAGCATAGGAAAGGAAGAGTGCTTTTCAATCTTAGTTCTTCCTTCCAACCCTCAACTCCTAGGGCGGGAGTTCCCAGCACCCAGCACTCAAACCTCACCACCCTTGATCACACCCTGTTTATTTCCAACATCCGCAGCACCCAGGCTCCGCCTAGGCTCAGTTGGTGCCCACCCAGGCCCGGGAAGCCCCTTTATGCCCCCGCCCCACCCCTTTCAAGCTGCCGGAGGTTGGTCTGCCGCGCCCTGGGCGCACAGTTCCCGGGGGCGCGCGGTGGGGAAGCTACCTAAAGTGCCGAGAGAAGCCCTGGTCCTTCCCCATCTGGAGTCGGGACAGCGGCGCGGCAGGTGCCGAAGGGCTGGGGGTGGCCGAGCAAGCGAGCGGAG
>NW_022900929.1:2634956-2646819 GCF_012274545.1 Fukomys damarensis
GGTTTGGTGGGTGGTTCAGGCTGACACTCACTCCTGGCTCCCTCCTGACTCTCTCCTTTACGCGGGCGCCTCGCTTGCGACCTCTCCCGCCAGCCGCAGCGCTCTGGCCTCTCATATCTAGCAGCTGCGGAGACCCAACAGTTCAGAGGCACCCAACAGTTCAGAGGATGCCCTGCCTAGCTTTTACAGAGCATAGAAGGGATTTCTGGACGTTGTGGGCTTCCAGGGCTCAGAAGGAGTCGGCTACAAGAACTCCCCCTTACCTACCCAGGGGAAGCTCCAGTGGAGAAGAGGCTGGAGAGGGGGCCCTTGAATTCCATGGTCAGCAGCTGAGATTGCACCCCGGAGGCTCAAGGGGCCACGCAGGGGTTTATGGGTTCAAGGGGAGGTGGAGGGATCCCGAAGGTTTTGGTAACCAAGGAAAGGGAATGCTGGAGGGACGAAGGGAAAGATATTGCATGGGACAAGTCGCTGGAATCTAACCCTAGAAGAGAGAGGTCGAGTCTGGGGCTATAAGTGAGCAGGGGCTGCCAGGATGGGACAACTACCAGGTGAGTGGGGAGGGGCTGATTGAGGGCCTCTCTAAGACAGACAGTGTTCTGCAGGGAGAGAAGAGGCCAGGAGCTGACAAGGAGGAGAGAAAGGTGGTACGAGGACATCTGGACTCCTCCCCAGCTGCTGGCCCTAGAAGTCACAGCAGGCACAGAAGCCAAGGCCTGGCTCTGCAAATCCCTTGCCACTGATCCAGAATCCTGGTTCTGGAGTTGGGCAGGATCTAAGATCTGGAAGCAAATGATGGATTCTGGGGAGCCAGTGCAAGGCATTGGGGTAGCTGGTCAGAGGCAGCCTCAATAGGGAATATCAGCATGAAGTTCCCTCTGGAACAGGAGGCAGCCACCACCCAGACAGGCCAGCACACAGAGGCAGGAAACCCCAGGCTCTGTCTCCCTCATGGGGCCAGTTTTAGGGCTCCTGCAGTCAGTCACAGGAAGGGCCCTGCAGGGCTGACCATTAGGCCATGCTGCACACCACACTGTATCTCAGCACCTATTTCCTGGCCTCAGTGAGACCATCACCTTGTCATGACCTCCCAGGGATACCCTTCTCCCTGGTAGCAGCAGGAAGCCAGAGCCAATGCACCTTAATGTCAAGCTCTCCTCAGCCCTGCCAGGGAGAGAGAAATGTCTGACAGCCCTTATAGTGAGCACAGCTCCCTGACATCCACAGAGCCATAGCTGTTCCACCATGACAGAGCCATTTCTGGTTGCTCTATGCCAGCACTGTCCCAGAACCAGGCACACCAAGGGCTATGAAAATTGTCCCTCACATTCATCATTTGCATAGAGTTAAGCATGGTACAAATGCTCATGCTGGAGTCTAGACTTGCTGTGTCCCTACAGGAACAGGAAAGGCCCCTGGAGGGGCCAGCAGCTGGCCGCATGACCCAAAGCAGCACAGGATGGACCAGAGGACAGCAAAGCTGGACTTCCTTGATGCTCCTGCCATACAGCACTGCCAAAGATCACTCCAGGGCAATAGTTTTCAACCAGGGGCAATTTTGCTCTCCAGGGGACATTTATCTGGAGACATTTTTGCTTGTTACAAGATGAGAGCTAGAAGTGGGGTGGACTAATGGGTAGAGGCCAAGGCTGCTGCTACTAAAATCCTTTAGGCACAGGGGTATTCCCAACAACAAAGAAATGATAGGCCAGAAATATCAATAGCGCCAGCCTTCAAAATTTTGTTCTTGGGAAAAAGAGATCCTCCCTAAGGGAAACTAATATTAATTGAGCACACATTATATGCCTCGCACTTCTACCCATACTGTCTCATAAAAGTCTCTCTTATTGTGGTGTCCCTGACACATCACCAAAATAGAAGAGGCCAAGGAGGTACAAGAGGTCCCTTGACACCCCACCTCCAGATTCTTAACTAATCTCTTCTGCTTATAGTTGGGAGAATTTATTTACATGGTTCCTACCAAGAATCCTGCTGGGAACATTTAAGTTTTTTTTGGTTGGGGGGGTGTTGAGACAGGATCTTGCTATATAGTTCAAAATGGGCTAGATCTCACTATGTAGCCCAGACTCCTCTCAGACTTACTGCAATCCTCCCACCTCAGCATCCCCAGTGCTGGGATTACAAGTGTGCACCACCATGCCCAGCATGGAACACATGTTTGACCAACCTTATTTTACAGACAAACTGTAAAGGTCAATAAACCTGCTTAAGGTTGTACTGTCAGTGAGGGGAACTATAAAGACTCCCAGTTCCCAATTCATGACCTTAGCTGCTTCCTTCCTACCCTCCCCTCAACTGCCCTTTCCCACACACTCCCACTCCTCAAATTCCCTGAAACTAGCTCACCACAAAATGAAATGGACTGCTTTCTTGTTCCCTTATGGCCATGTCACACTTTCCAAACTGCCTGTCCTGTCCTAATTAGGAAGACATTGTACCACTTCATCAGTCTGGAATCCCTTTGGGGACAGACCCAAATTAGACTCTGTGTAGAGCAGCAATGTTCACTGCTATTGTAAAGGAAGATGATTCATTCACTTATATAGGGGATTGAACCCAGGGCTGCTCTCCCACTGAGCTACATCCAAAGGCCTTTGAAATTTTTATTTTGAGATAGGGTCTTGCTAAGTTGCCCAGGCTAGGTCTTGAAGGGAGGGTTGGGGAATGGGGAAAATAAGAATCAAGATATAACAGGTACAGGTTTAAATTCCCTATGATGAATGTGATCATTATGTATATCTAAAATGTACCAATAAACTTAATTTATTAAAATTTTTAAAAATCACCCCAGCTGGCCTGGAGCTTGTAATCCTCCAGCCTCAATTTCTCTCAGTACCAAGATTATGGGCCTTGCTACTACACCCAGGTAAAATGATTCCTTTTGCTTACATTGGACCCACTCACTCGTCTTACCCTTTGCCTTGAATGCAGCGCTGGTCAAAGGAACCTGGACATGTTCTTTGTCTGGGAGGCCCAGACAGTAGGCTGCTGTTATCCATATGTGGCTATTCAGTGCTTGAAATGCTGCTTGTGAGGCTAAGATGAACTCCAAATTTTATGAAATATTAATTTAAGTTTTAAATAGTCACATGTGACTACAGGCTACTGTGCCAGCTGGTCCAGGAGCATGGTCTCACTGCCCCTTCCCTGTGCTCCCAAGGTTTCTGTTTTGGCCACTTGGACCACTGCTTAGAGAGCCCACACTTCTCTGATTTGGGTGGGTCCAGCTTTCGCGCAAGAGCCCACATGCGGGTGCACACACACACGCACACGCACGCACATGCACACATGAAAATATATTTCTTCACTGCTTTTTGGCAGCTCAACCTCTCCCTGAAGCCTCACCTCTCCTCCATGTGGGGTCCTTGGAGACAGTGGCTCCTGGTACCCCACCCCATCCTAAACTAAGCACTGCTGGGTTCCATGGGCCAGTGTGACATGGCCTTCACCATCTATGGCTAGATACCTGGCCTTGACAAACTGTCCTTGGGGACTCTCCTAGCCTCTCCACAGAGCATACGGCCCAACCCCCAGAGTCACTGAGATACTGATACCTACTACCTCCCCAGAAGTCTACCCAATCATTTAGGGCTGAGCTAGCCATGGGCTGCCCCTTAGCTGGCACTCAAGCCTCGGAATCACAGTTAGTTGTGGCTGCATCCTCTCCATGCCTACTTTCAGCTATGTCTGGAAAGTGCTACACCCGCAATCTCTATGGGGTCCTTAAAGCCCAGTAGGTGATGAGGCTGCTGGCAACTAGCCAGGCTTCCAAAGCCAGGGTGGGAAGGGTGGGGGGTATGCAGGAGTTGGGAGGTGGCTAACCGCCCCCCAGTGTAACCCTCACTCTACAGAGCCCAGAGGGGTGCCGCCCCTCCTCCAGCAGCATCCCGATTTTCCTGTTTCACTTGACACCCGCTGGAAACACAGGCTGCCGCTTCACACCACCCCGCAGCACCCCAAGGATGCTGTGAAGCCCTGGTACCTCCAGGTGTTCTGGGTTCCGGCTTTCCAGGATCTAAATGGAGCACCCCTGTCTCCTGACCTACTGCCTGGCCAGCGGTCGCTTGGGGAAGAGCAGCAGCCCGGAAAGGCAGCAGAGACTGAAGCCGGGCAGCACCAAGGGGGAATGAGGGGACCGGAGAGGGTTTCCAGCTGAGTCTGGCAGCTGGCTGCCTTGAGACCAGCTTGCCAAGTTCCCGGGGGACTGCGGGGCGGGACTGGGGCTGCTACCAGTCACCTCCCCAAGAATCCCTTAGCGCCAGGCAGCATCTCCGCGGAAAATTCAGCTCTAGAAATAACTTTTTCATCTTCCCCTCGCTAGCTTTGCGAGGGGCAGGCCCCTTACTCACCCCAGGCAGCTCATGGTAGCCTCTTTCCTGCCTCCTCTACTCGGCTGCAGAGCCGAGATGCGACGACGCCCAGGCTGGTGGGGGGGGTGTCCAGTCCAGTCCCTGACATTGGCCAGGCCCAGAGGGAGGGGCAGGCTGTGGGGTGAATGGCAGCGAGGAAAGGGAGGGGGCTGAGCCCGGGAGAGGGGAGGGCTGGGGCAGGATGGGAGAGGGGTCGCCCCATCATGATGGAAGCCAAGCAGACAGGAAATGGGGTCTAGAGATTTCTGGGTCACCTGGGCTCTCTCCAGGTGAGAACTCAGGGAATTATTTTTCTTTGTGATAAACAAACTTAAAGGGTGAACTGGAAGCCAAGCAGAAAGTGTCCAGCTGACTGGCTTCATGGTGCTTAGATGGCCGCTGATTTTCTGTGTAGCTTTGGGCCAGCCTCTGAACCTCACTGAGCCCCAATTTGCCTCTGTAAAATGGAGTTATAGTGGCACTGGGAGAGTCCATCCAGAGACCATCCCTCTAGTTGATGAGGTCCTTGGCACACACCCAATGTCATCACCAAAACAGTCAAAGGTCAGAGTGCAGGTATTGCAGTAGGGTGGGGTAAGGGAGTGTGATTCCGCATAGCTCAGCCAGGGCTTTCTGTGGTCAGATTGTACCATTGCCTCCCTCAGTAAAGCACTAGGAGTGTTTTGTCATCCTGCTGGGGATATTCCACACGTCTATTTGGGATGCATCAGCAGGTGTGTCCTCTGCACCCCTGCCACTGTCACACAATGTGACTCCCTGGCAGCCCTCCAAGGTCCCTGGCCCACCCTCACTCTTGGCTACAGGTGTGCTGAGGGCTGCTTCAAGATCAGGCTCCCAATTTCCAGATGGGCTGGCTGAGTCTTGGGGTGGTGGTGGGAGAGAGGCCAGCTCTGAGGGAAACCCTCCAGTAGGCCATCCTCACCCTAACTGAGGTACCTGAGGTTGTCCAGGAGTGGCCCTTGGGCCTCATGGGGTAGCGCCAAGGTGAGGGCCCACACCAGGTCATCCACCTGCTGCTCGGCTGCAAACAGCTTCAGCGAAGCAAACACTTGCTCTTTGGCAGCTGGCTGGTCCCCCAAGATTTCGTCCATCTGCACAAAGTAACCCAAAGGGGAACTGTGAAGGATCACTCACCACTTGCTCTTCCTCCCTCCGTTTACCTGCTCGGGATGGCTGACATGAGGGATGCTTCATCCCTATCACATCATTTCAAAGCTTACAGCTGCCCTAGAGATGGGCATTGTTAGTGTCTTCATTTTACATCTAAGCAAATTGAGCTGATGGAGGCAAAATGACTCCCAGAACAGAAATGGGGGGGGGGTGACAGTTTAAGGAATGGACAGGTTACAAGGTTATGGGGCCAGGATTCAAATCCAGAGGGAGTCGTTCTAATGACTATTCTAAGAATCAAGGAAATCAATACAAGAGTTTAAAAATGTGCCAGGCACTCACTAATTGCTAGTTACTATTATTATAATACTATGCTCTGTTCCATGAACTGTTTGCTGAGAGATCCCACACAGAACGTTCTGGCTTCATAAAAACACTGTGGAGTTCACGTGTAGCCCTGAATTTTGATGACTTCTGTTCTCCTACTGGATTTTTGTTTTCTTCTTCTTTGTGCACAAACAAGTGGACACTAATCCAGACATGTCTGTTCCAAGGGGTGAGTTTGCAGATACACACAATGTTTCTGAAAAGTAACTAAGTGTGTCTAAAGCCCATTTTCCCTAACCCCAGGACTGGCAATTGAACCTAGGGACTTTGCACCGAACTACATCATCCTATCTGTCTGTCTATCTATCCATCTATCTAGTTAAAGACTGAGTCTTGCTATGTAGTTCAGGCTGGCCTTGAACTCACTATGTAGCACAAGATGGCCTCAAAGTCACACCAATCCTCCTGCCTTAGCCTCTGGAGTGCTGGGATTGCAGGTGTGTACCAACACACCCAGCTTTATTTTTATTTTGAGACAGGATCACACTAAGTATCTAAATTCCCAGTCTATACTCGAGCTTCTGATCTTCCTGCTTCAGCCTTCCAAGGTGCTGGAATTACATGCAGCCCTCTGTGTCTGGCTCTCAAGCCTATTCTTTTACCCAACGACCTGATGTCTAGGAATTTATCCTAGTCATGTCCCGACAAAACAAGGGCACAATGATGTATGATTGCATAGGGTGCTTCTGTAGTGTTTGTAATACTTAGATCTTGGAAGTGATAAAAATGCCTGACAATGTTGTCTAAATAACTGCAGCACATCCATGTAGAGGATGTTTGTAGTTTCCTGGTTACTGAGGTGAGAGAGAGGGAAATTCTAAACCAAGTGAAAGACCAGATCCTGATGTAGCTGTGGCCAATTGGAGACTCTGGCTGATCAGAGGCCAATTGGAGGCCAGGACTTTGGCTTCTGAAGGAATGATGCAGAAATGCAAAGGCTGTCCAAGGCAGCGACTGAGCCCTGCAGTACACTCTGAGCAGAGTTTTTCTGAAGGGTATTTTGGGACGGCAGTGCTCCTGCTTGGTAATCCACTCTTGGTTCTAAGCCCGAGTCTCCAGTGCTGATTCTGTGAAGTGCAAATTCTTTTCCTGCCTAAGTCAGTGGAGTCAACTTCCATTATTTTGTAACTGAGTACATGCCAGACTGTCAACACTGTACATCACTGACGAACATTTTCTTTCTGGTACTGGGGATTGAACTAAGAACCTTGCACTTTCCAGGCAGGCACAGAGAGCTAAATCGCTGGCCCCAAGATGAACATTTTTTTTATATTCTAACAGCTTTGAAATCAGGACGTGTCTTACTGCTGGTTGTCATTCTTATGCATATGTGTATTTGATTTTAAGTGTTCATATCGTTACTTCCACTAAATTATGTGCATTGCTGATACTAAATTTGTTTAAGTAAGAGGGCTTCCAACAATTACTAAATTAAGTGATAAAAAGGTGATAGGGAAGTGTGTGTCATGGATTAATCAGGATAGTTTTTCATTTCATAGTATTAAATAAACAACAGTCATTTGCAGTGGGGATGGTGTTTTAGATTTGATTCAACATGGTTTCATTTGCTCAGCAAGAATGATGGAATGATGCTATCAATCATTTAAAACTATGACATGGGAGTGATGGCTATGAGGTGTCAGGTTTCTGTATAAGGGGTTCATACTGCTCTAAAATTGATTGTAGCTGGTTGTGGTGGTACACACCTGTAATCCCAGCACTTGGAAGGCTGAGGTAGGAGGATCTTGAGTTTGAGCCCAGCCTAGGGAACTCAGCAACTTATGAGACTCTGCCAAATAAATGAATGAATGAAAGAAGGAATGGCTTGTCACCCTCTCCTCTCCCTCTGTTTATTGCCTCACTTCAGTTTTCATTATGTAGAATTGCTTGTTCATTGATTTTGTTTATTTGCTTGCTTTTGTTTTTAGACAGGGTCTCACTTAGTAGTTCAGGCTGGCCTTGATTCACTGTGTAGCCCAGGCTGACCTTAACCTTATGGCAATCTTCCTGCCTCAGCCTCCTGAGTGCTAGGGTTGATTACAGGCCTGTGCCACCACACCTGGCTTCTTCAATGAATTTTTTTCTACTTGTTTGTTGACTTATCCACAGGAATGGCAGTTGTAGGAGACCAGGCTCCTTGTCCATCCTGTTGGTTATTTTGACTAGGGAGGAGTCACAAATCACAGAGCACCAGATCCCAAGAATAAGGTCAATGAGGACACACTGTCATCTTTGTATTTGATAGAAACTGCCATAAATGACTCTGCTCTGAGGAACAAGGACCTCACATGGTGATTGTCAGAGCTTGATCTTCTGCCCTGAGCGCACTTTTGAACTTCAGAGCTGTACATCCCACTCTTTCTAGATGGCCCCCTGGGGTAAGGCAGGATTAAGGCAAGGGCAGTGACCCCAGAGAGGATGAGTAGGCATTTGTAGGAGGCTTCAAAGGATTCCAGGCAGTGGCCACTTTCCCTAAATGTCTGAGTCCTAGCACATGGACACCTCAAGTCTGCACACATCACTGTCTATCTCTCCATCAGATATGCCAACCAGCTGTCTGATCACTCTCCGGCCCTAAGCACAAGGCCTGGTGCGTGGTAGGTATCAGTGCATTGTTTAGGGAACTGAATCAAAGAGCAGCATGGAGCTGCATTTCCTGCAGGCCCCCAGCTGACCCCTGCTGTCCTTTGGATGTAACAAGCACCCCCTCTTCCCACACTTGCTGTGCAGCTGAGGGTGGATAGTTTGCAATCAAAGTCAGCAGCTGCCTTGATTCAAAGGATAACATGGCTAGCTGCAAAGACATTTTATATAAGAAAGAGGAAAAAATAGTTCCCCCTCCTGGGGCCTGTGCCACAGTGTGATTTTGGTGTCAGTTATTACCTAGATGTTCTCAACCTACATCCAAGCATGAGGCACCATCACGGGACACTAATGGCTTTTTTATTAAATATTAGCTACTTCAAGGAGGAAAAATTGGGGCAGGCTGAATGCTGGCAAGAATCAGGGGGCTGATTATTGAAACACAACAGGGATTCTACAGAGGCTCTTAATCTTCCAGAGGCAATCTTTTTTGGGAATGCATTTGGCTTTTGTGGGTGCTTGGTGAGCCCTAACCAGAATCTCTCCCTTCACACTCCTCTTTGCTAGAAATTGTACCAGCCAGCCTGACAGATTCTACCCTGGACAGCCTTGCTTTCTAGCCAGCTCTGTTATCCTGTTGAGAGCTCTGAGTGTGCCTCTTCCAACTGTGTAGGTGCTGGGGATAGGCCTTTATTTCTCTGGCAAGTCATGTGGTATTGTAGCCGACATTACTAATTCCCACTGATATTTCTAGGTTCCCTCTTCCCAGGCACATGGAAGACTACATTTCCCAGAACCTTTGGAGAACAGCAGTATGGCCAGTTCTGGCTAACTAGCATTGAGGGCAGGGGCCATCCTAAAAGCTGCACAAAACTATCCATGCACGTGTCATTTTCCATAGGGATCTCTGAAGCTTCAAGATGAGATGGGGAGCTGGGATACTGAGACATCTTGGGGACATCGCACTTCCTGGTGCAAAGGCCCTAAGGTGTTGATTTTGTTTGTTATAGCAGCACAGCCTATTCTGGGCATTGGAAGAAAGTCACTTTTTTTTTTCCAGTGGTGGGGATTGAACTCAAGGTCTCTCAAATTCTGTGCACGTGCTCTTCCACTGAGCTAAACCCCCATTGCAGAAAGTCATAGTTTTTAAGGAGCTGGAAGTTGGTGACACAGGGAAGCCTGAGCTGAATCCTGTGTGTATGGGAGGGAGTATGTGCACCTGGTGACAGAGGTCAGCCTGATCAAGGGCATAAAGCTCAGGGCCCAGGCAGGGCTCACCCCATGGTATTGATGGAGGAGAGGGCCCCAAGGGGTCAGGTTTGAAGGAGTGAGCTGGACTGAACTTGAGCATTCAGGAGAGGGTAGGGTGGTACACAGCTGATATGTGGGAAGTGGGTCAGGAGCTATTTCTGCAATGGCCAAACTCAAACAAGGCTCTTGGGTCTCCAACCCCATGACCAGGTCTTGCTGTGGACAGCACTGAGCAATTCCCCTTTGGGGAAGGACAAGTCCCTAAACTCAAATGTCCCATTCAGCAAGTAGAGTTTCTGAATTTAGTATCCATGTGGTTGTGTCCCAAGCCTCAGGCAGGGGGCAGAGCATGCAGATTCCATATTCTTTCCTGGTCACACACAAGTTCACTCCTTATTCTGCTGCTGCCTTGGCCAAATGAAGATGAGCACACATTTTTTGAAGTCTTGCAGGACAGGTATATGAAGGTGGATGGCCTGCTATACTAAGACCCTGCCTATCTGTCCTCCATCCTTCCTCCCCTGCCCTGTGGCTCTGAACTATGCCTCCATCTCTTTGTAGTCAACCCTTGCTTCTGCTACGACTCAGACCTTGGGCTCCTCTGGTGGTCTCAGGTCTCTGCTATTCCAGGCTCTTGGTCTTCAGGATCACCCTAAGTTTCCACAAGTGACCTGTCCAAGCCTGTTTGTGCCAAAGCCTGGCAGGAAATGCCTTTGGAAGGTTGTTGGGCCCCTAAGGCCAACCAGACAGACACAGAGACAGGCTACTGTTTTAGGAAAGACCAGATTCTGGTTTTGTGGGAGCTTGGAACAGGTGAGCTCTTTTTAAAAATCACTAATTTAATAGTAGAGGACATACAAAGGAGGATCCCCTGTTACTACACACAATTTGGATGGAAGTCAGATACAATGTTGGGCAAAAGAATATAGGCATTGAACAGTGAATACTGAGTAATTCCATTATGTGAAGTTCACAAGCAGACAAAAATCAGGGACAGGATGGATGTCAGAAGAGCAATTACCAACCAGGCATGGTGGTGCACATCTGTAATCCTAGCACTCTGGCAGGCTGAGGCAGAAGGATGGCAAGTTTCAGTCCAGTCTAGGCAACTAGCAACTTAGTGAGATCTTGTCTCAAAAAAAAAAAAAAAATTATAGAAGGGCTGGGGATCTAGCTTTCTGTGAAGGACCCCATTCAATTCCCAGGATTGGGTGGGGGATCTAGGGTAGGGGATAGCAGCTACCTCTTGATGGGGAGAACAGACAGGGAAAAGGTGCACATGGGAACCTTCCGGAGTGAAGGAATTATTCTACAGTCTGTGTTCTATTATTATCTGTATTTTATTCTACATCTTGATCAGGATAATGGTTACAAGGATGAAAGACTGTAAAATTTATTGGGCTGTACATGTGTTGTTTCTGTGTGTGTGTGTGTGTGTGTGTGTGTGTGTTTTCTCCTCCTGCTGTGCTGGGAATTGGATCTAGAGCCTTGTACATGTTAAGCAAATGTTTTACCACGGAGCTACAACCCCAGTATGCCCCTCCCCACTTTTTTTTTCCTCCCCAAGTTTATTAATTTATTTTAGTATAAGGTTTCTTTGTTTTCTAGGCTAGTCTGAAACTCCTGGCCTCAAGCAATCCTCCTGCCTCAGGCTCCCCACAGGACCATAGGCACCCCTTTGAGCTGTCTATATAATGCATTTACTGTACATTTGCAGTACCTCAATAAAAAAGAAAGAAAATTCCTATAGAGCAAGTGAGCAAAACTTTCAAAATTAGGTACAAGGCCTTGGAATTTGAAAATCATTCTAACTTTGTTAAATCTGTCTCCAGAACTTTTCTCAGATCCAGCTGGTGGGAGCCCCATGCTCTTCACTCTGCCTCCCTCCCTGTACCTGCTAGCCGCCCCCACAACTCTAACCATGCCCCCTGGCTTCATCGCCCGGCCCTTGTACCTTTCTGCTGAACTCCTGGGCCTTGAGCCTGCGCTCTCGGTGCCGGTGCACGGCGTTGGGGCGCTTGCGGCCAGCCAGGTGCAGTAGCTCGGGGCCCAGTGTGAGGCTGCGACCCGAGCCCGAGGACCGTAGTGGAGTGGTCAGGGCTGCAGGGCAGCCATCCCGGCCACCATCCGGACCTGGGAGC
>NW_022900929.1:2646837-2653345 GCF_012274545.1 Fukomys damarensis
GGCTCACAAGGCGCTCACGGCTCAGTCTGCCCACAGCTATCCCCTCCACCTCCACGATCTGGTCCCCGGGCCTCAGGCCCCCTGCGTGTGCGCTGCTCCCCTCGGCCACCTCCAGCACAAAGCAGGGACCGGAGCCGCCCAGGCGGAAGCCGAAATCTTCAGGCCAGCCTTGGTTGGTGGCTGGCATGGGTGCGGCTGGAGAGAGCAAGAGACAATGAGGGATTCCTTTGTGGCCCTGTCCTTCCAGACTAGCCTCAGGCCTCCACTCTCTCTGCCTCCTCCCTCTGATGCTTAGTTCCCCTCTATCTGTGTGAACCTTCCCCCTTCTAGCTGTCTGTGCCCCAACTAGGAAGGAAGAATGGCTGAAAAGATGGAGCCAAGGGGGAAGGGTATGGGGTGGGCATCTGCTGGACTCAGAACAAGCTGTAGACCCCAAGAAATAGAGCAAGGGTGTGGGGGTTTGAGGGGCAGTGATTGGGGCTTGTGGCCTCTAGGAAGAGGACAGAGGAGAGCTGGGGCTGCTGCCACAGTGCCCCAGTGGACACAAAGGACCTGGGTGGAGGTCTCTAAAGATACTTGTCTGCATTGTCCTTTGTTCTGGATTTCATAATTTACATTTTTCTTTGTTTGGCTGTAAAAGACAAATGATGCATTTTTAAATCCTTCCTTTGAGTCCCTTGATGTTTTGACTGCTGAGGTCACACTTTTTCCTGGAGGCTGCTTTGCCGTCTGGCTTCTATGGTGTACCCCACATCCTTGGCTCCCACTTTCTTCACTGTTCCCTCCCCCTGCCTTCTTCTTACCCCTTTTCCATCTGCCAAAATCTCCTCTCAGAGTCCTGCACATATCACATACTCTTCTAGAGGCCCAGGATGTTGGAACAGGAAGAGGCCCCAGAAAGCATATCAAGAGAGGAGGCTTTATAAACCTTCCAAAAATGGAGAATCTGCACCTTGAATCAAGAGGGTCCTAATATCCCTCCCTCAGGGAATGGCAGAGCCTCTCCTATCTAATGCTCCTGCCACCGTGTTTTACTTCTCCACCATCCAGGCAAGGCCCTGAACCTCTATCTAGAGTTCTACCTGACTTGACAATCCCCACTCAGGCCTCCCCACTCTTGTTTGTTTGTTTGTTTGTTTTGGTACCGGGGATTGAACTTGGGTCCTTGCGCTTGCAAGGCAGGCCACCGAACCGCTGAGCTAAATCCCCGGCCCGGCCTCCCCACTCTTGTAGGGGACAAGTAGGTTGGCTGCTGGGCCAGCCTCCCTCTTGTGCTTGTCCAAGGCCTCTGGGGGAACAAGCAGTTAGTGCTGGTGGGAAAGGTGGGAAGTGGGTGACCAGGCCTGGCCGGACACTGTAACCCAACTGGTCTCCCTGGGAGAGTTCCTTAAGAGCTCTTTCAGATGTGTTGCACTGGTGATAGAGAGAGTCTTCCTCTGGGCCCATTAGTTATGAGCACATTGCAAATTTGGGGTTATTTGCCACATTTTGCCACCACATGGAGGGTCAGTTCTTCTAATATCTGAACTCCTGGATCTACTTTCCTGAACTTCACGCAACTTCCATTTGACAGAAGGGTTTCCTAGTGATTCAAGCTCACAAGTCCCGCCTCTACCCCCCACCCCAGCTGTTGGCTTTCATTTACGAGACTGATAGAATAATGAGAACTAGAAGGACAAGAAATGAATATATCTTTTGTGGAAGTGTTGTCTCTTTTCTTGCTAACTGTGGGCAGTGGTGTTGGGATTTGCCTTTTCAGTGGGGATACCCTCCTGCTCCACTTCCTTGGAAAAGGATGGCATGGTTAATCTGGGCTCCTGGATCTAGGTGGGCTCAGGGCAAGGGTATCTGTCCTATCTGTCCTCCAAAAGAGCCCTGTTGTTTGGGCTGATGAGGTGTCTTGGAGACAGACCCAGCCTGGGGAGGCAAGGATGGAGCATTGTGGATATAACAGTCTGTGTGTGTTTCTGTCTGTTTAGGGTAGGGTGTTATGGTTTGGATAAAAAATGGCTCACATACTCAGAACAGGGACTTTTAGGAGATGATTAGATCATGGGCACTGACCTCATCAGTTAATCCACTGAAGTGTTCATAGCTGAATATGCTGGTAGGAGGTGGGGCCTGCTGGAGGAAGTAGGTCACTGGGGGAGTAGCCTGGCCCCTTCCTCTCTTTCTGATTCTCCCTCTGTGCTCTGCTTTCTGGCTACCATGAAGTGAGCAGCCTTTCTCCTCCATCACCCCTTCTGCTATGGTGTTCCTGCCTTGCAGCTAGCTGACCATGGACTGAAATTGCTGAAACTGTGAGCCAAAAATAAACCTCTCCTCATTAAGTTCTTTATGTCAGGTATTTGATCACAGCAATAAAAAGCTGACTAATACAAAGGAATTTCTTATAGGAAACCATGGAGGGCTTATGCCCTTATAGGAAGCTTGTGGTGTGAACCTTTTCTATTCTGCTCAGAATGTCTGAGGTGCCCCTGCTGCTGGCTTAAAGGCACCTCTGAGGAGGGCTGGTTTCTACCAGCTTGCTATCCCCCCCTACTCTCTTCTCCCCACCCTTTCTCTTTTTTCAAACTGGGGATTGAATTTAAGGCCTCAGGCAGGCTAGGCAACCACTCTATCACTAAACTACATCTCCAGCCTTTTAAAAATGTCATTTTGAGTCAGGGTCTCACTAAGGCTGGTGTGAGAACTTGCACTCCCTGCATCAGTCTTCTGAGTAGCTGGAATTACATGCATGCACCACCATGCCTGACTAGGGCTGGGTTTTGAAGGCCTTGGACTCAAATGTCCCTCAGCTCTCTGCAGATGCTTGGAGATCTGTCCATGGGGTTCATCCTCCCAGAGGCTCCCTCTCCCTGGAAGCAGCCTTCCCTAGGAGGTCTGGGGAACACTTTTTAGAAGCTGGGGAGTTGGAGGAGGGAAGGAGGCCCAGGGCTCAAACAGCATGATAAACTAGGGGAAATTTCCTTGGGTGGCCTCCTGTGAGAGCCTGTTCCACCCAGACACCAGCAGGCATGGCATGAGAACTCACTACATGAGAACTGTGGGGTAGAGAGTCCATCACAGCCTGAGGCTGGAGGATCAGTCCTGGACCCACCCTCAGGCCCTCATCTTCACCTGCCAGTTGTGATGCTGGCCCCTGGGGAAAAATCTCAAGGCCACTTCTCACTTCCTCTGTCACTTACTGCAAAAGCACTTGGCTTCTGTGGTCTACTGGGCACAGGTAGGGTGGGGATATCACCACATTTGGGGGAGCCTGAGATCCATTTTGAAGGGAAGATAGGGGGAATTGAGGCAGGGTCTTTCTATGTAGTTTGGGATGGAGTTGAACTTTTGATCCTCCTGCTTCAGCCTCCCAAGCAGCTGGGATTACAGGCATGTGCCACCACACCTGGTTTTGAGGTGAGTTCTCATACCATGAGAGAAGCAGAGTCCTGCATGAGCCCTTCTAGAAGTGCAGAATGTTGGAGGAGGAAAAGACCCCAGAGTCCATTTGTATTGTGGAAGGGAGATTTATAAACCTCCCCAGACTAAGTCAGGAGGGTTCTCCCTGGTGAGTGGAAAAGCCAACCTCCCTTCAAGGTTATTGATACCCTGCCTTGTTACAGGCCAAGTTCTTGAACGTCTGCTCAAAGGGTTGATAAAAAAAGGGCTGGCTTGAGCTGGGTGTGCACCCCTGTAACCCTAGCACTTCAGGAGGCAGAGTCAGGAGGACCGAAAGTTTAAGCTCAGTCTGGGCAAGTCAGTGACTAAATTCCCTATCTCAGAATAAGTAAAAAGAGCTGGGCATGTAGCTCAGTGTGAAAGCTCTGGTTTCAATCCCCAGTACCGAAAGAAAGGGAGTGCTAACTGGGAACCAAATTTGAGCCTGGACTCACAATCCCCTTCACATGTGTACTATTCTGAACTGCCCAACCAGATAAGGTGGCAAGGCTGTCTGTCAGAGGCCAAGCAGGCATCCCCTAACACCTGTACCCAACCTGGGGAACCCAGTGGGCCAAGAGGCTGGCAGCACTTAAACCCCAAGGGCTTCTGAGCCAGCTCAAGCCCTCTGGAGTGTTCCCAGTACTCTCTCACCACCCAGAACCCCCAGTCTGGCCTTTCCTTCTGCCTCTGCTCCCAGTTGCAGAATCCAGACTTCCCACAAGGCTGGGCCTGCTCAGGGCACAAGTGGGAGCCATATCAAGGCCCAGTTCCAGGTTACTCGGTGCTGTACCCTCCCCACATTTGCTCACCTTCCGCACTGATGGCTGCAGTGGTCACAGAGGACAAGGTACAGCGTTCTTGGAACACCAGGGACATTTGCTTGCTGCCAGCCCTCTCCTGTTCAGGGCCTTGGCATCAGTTACTGATGCGCCTGAGGGGACAGCTGGAGTTTCTAAAGCAAAGTGATCCTCTGGGTAACCTGAGCAGGTCCCCCGTAACCAGGTAGACCAGCAGGAGGGCTGGCCAGCTTGGCGAGGACCCAGGTTGGCCAGCCCCTGCTACATGGCCCAGGGGGAACAAGCAATCATCCTCAGGCAGAAGTGAAGACTTGGGCTCATCCACCCTGGAGGTTACAGGGTTTGCTGGGTGGGTTGGAAGGATTCAGCTGAGTCATTTGGAGAAAGGCAGTGTCAGCTCAGTGGGACAGGTAGTAGTCAAGGGGACTGGTGAGACCCAGTAGGGCATGGAGTCCAGTTCCCATAGAGAATGTCACAGTGGAAGCCACACAGGCTGGGTTTATTGGCAGAAAAAGAGACCCAGGTAGGAAACAACTTGGATGGAGGAAAAGGTGTTGACCTACATCATTTCGTAAATGAGTGGAGTCTGTAAAACTGAAGGCAAAAGGAATGGTGATTGGTAAATAGCTTCCCAGAGGGGCTCAGGTTAAAGATTCTGAAATCACACCATATGTGCAGATTGGAATCAAACAATTCAATAAATGGGTGGTGAGACCAAAGGAGGAAAAGCTGGAATGGTACTAGGTGAAAGATGGGGCATCAGTGCCAACTAGTTTTCAACTTAATATGGGTACAGATAGATGCATCTAGAAGGCTTTCTAGAGGTGTGGAGATGCATGGACTGATACATGCACAGTGTGCTTACTTTACATTGAGCAGGCCTAGAAGCAATGACGCTGCAGTAGCAACTCGCACACCCAGTGCCCTGATCTTGATTTCCAGTTTCATTCACCAATAAAAGGATCCCAGACACCTTAGCTAGAAGGCTGACTTTGGGACTAGGACAGAGAATACACCAGGTATCCTAGAGCAGCTTCCAGGGCTAAAAAGTAAGGCAATGCTAAACACACACACTCACGCCGAGACTGGTCTTGTTAGAGGAACACAGGAGCCACCCTAAAGCATTCCCAATGCCCAAAACTGAGCCAGGAATGGTGGTACACACCTGTAATCTCAGCACTCTTGGAGGCTGAGGCAGGAGGGTCACAAGTTCAAGCCCAGCTGGGGCAATTTAGCGCCTTAACAAGACCCTGTTTCAAGATAGAAAAGGGCTGAGGGTGTAGCTCAGTGTTAGAGTGCCTCAAGGTTCAGTCCCAGTAGCACATGTGTTCACTCACACACAAACACTCCCAAAGCAAAACTGGAATGACTTGAGCAACAAAATAAATAGCATACTACAGTCATGCGTCAGTGTCTGTGTGGGATTTATACCAGGACACCTGTGGATTTGAAAACCAACAGATGTTCAAGTCCTTTATATAAAATATATATTTGCATATAGTCTGCATACATAAACCTTTAAGTCATCTCTATTTTCAATACCTAATACAATGTAAATGCTCTATAGATAGTTGTTTTGTTATTTAGGGAATAGTGATGAGAAATAAAAACCTGTACATGTTCGATACACATGCAGTTTTAAAAAATATTTTCAAGCACTGTGTGGTGGTGTTGAAATGGAAAAAAAACTAAAGACAGAGACAGACTGACGGTCTCACAGCTAGCTTACCCTTCCTGCTAAACTCACAAAAGTCCCTGTGCCTGGTAGACGAACTGCTGAAACACAGCTGCCTACCTCCCTATGTCTTAAAGACTATAAAAACATTTACCTCCGCCTCCCCACCCTTTGCTAAATTCTGCTTCTGTAAAATTCTGCTAGCTCCCCCACCCTGGCTAAAGAACAGATAAATTTGAGAACAAACTTAGAAACGGGGCTCAGATTCTGGAAGGTAACTTCTGCTGGGTCAGCTAGCTAGCAAATAAACCTGCCTTTCCCTCCAATTCTCTGAATGCCACTCTCTTCCTTGGACTGCCTGCCCTCTGAGGGTCCTTATTGTGTGCCTATAATTCCAGTGCTCTGAGAGACTGAGACATGAAGATCACAAGTTTGAGCCCAGCCTGGGCAAATTAGTGGTTTAGTGAGACCCTGCCTCAAAATAAAAAATTTAAAAAGGGGGTCCGGGATTTAGTTCAGTGGTGCCACTGCCTGCCTCACAAGCGCTATGTCCTAGGTTTCATCCCTGGTACCAAAAAAAAAAAAAAAAAAAAAAAAAAAAAGGGGG
>NW_022900929.1:2653657-2666252 GCF_012274545.1 Fukomys damarensis
AAAAAAAAAAAAAAAAAAAAAAGTAAAAAGGGGTAGGGATGTAGCTCAGTGTAAAGGCTCATCTGGGCTCAATCCTCAGTAACCCCCAAAATGTTTTTAATATATATTTTAAGAATATGTATTTTGGATATATATGTATATATTTTTATAATCCATGATTGGCTGTACTACAGTTGTGGAGAGCTGACTGTATCGGATTATACCTTAACGCAATGGTGGCAAATGTGGCCCACGTGGCATAGCAGGCTCTTTGTTCTCACTGAAAGCTCCAAAAGTTTCACCATCACTGCCCTAAAGTATAAAATAAATACTCACAAGTCCATAGTGACATAAACAGGTGACTGATTAGACAAATAACAGAGGAAGAGGCAAACGTACCGTGTTGAAGAATTTAAAATAATTTACACAGCTGCACCCACTCCTGGCTAAGGGAGGAGGAGCTTAACTCCCCACTCAGTGGATGGCAACTTCCTTCTAGACAGAACAGTGCAAAGGAGTTGGCGCCTAGGCACAGTGATGCTACAGTGGAGAAACCTGACAAATGCTACCTCAGGTGGTTGATTGAGGTCAACCTCCACAGTGACAAACCGCACATGTAGGATATGCCCTTGACTCATGTGAGGAGATTGGGAATTTTCATCTTCCCCATATCTAGAACCAATTTGAGAAAAACTGCAGGGAATGCCAAATGGAGGAAATTCTACAAAACATTCAGCTCTTTCTTTCTTTTTTTGGAGACAGGGTCTCACTATGTAATTCTCACTATGTAATTCCAGCTGGCCTTAAACTCACTATGTAACCCAGGCTGGCTAGAACTCACTGTAATCCTCTTGCCTCAGCCTCCTGGGTGCTGGGATTATAGCACATACCACCACACTGGCTTGTTTTTCTTTTAAGACAAAAGTTGTTAATGTATGAGTTGTTTTTTTCTAATCTTAAACCTCAATATTCAGTTTTAATTGCAGTGTTTGCACTTTGAGATAAATAAGTAGATTTTAGGTTGCAGTTTGGGCACTCACCTCTAAAAGGTTCACCATCACTGGTACAGGGGGACTCCATATCATATTAATGACTTTTCTGTCAACATAAAACTGTTCTAAAATTAAAAGTTTATTTAAAAAAATCCTCCTCTCAGGGTGTGGGGGAGGGGGCCAGATAGATTAGAAGTTACTCATAATAGGTCACCATGATTGAGATGGTTGTTTTCCAGACCTGATTTACCCAAAGGTGCTTTTCAAGTTAGTGTGTTTATTTGTGTGTGAGAGATGGAAAGTGGAAAGTCTGAGAGAGAACAGACAGAGAAAGAGATGGAGTTTTTTCCATAGGCATTCTCTCATCTCTTATACATATAAAACTATGCTATAAACTATGTGGGGAAGCTTAAAGTATATCCTCATGAATAAAAAAAACAATAACCGCAAGTGAATAAGAACAACCCCAGTACGAAGGGAAGTGTCTCATGCTACAATAGAATTCATTGAGCAGCATAGCTTCAAAAGCTTAACAGGCTGCTTAATTGTGGTGCTGCATGATAATTAGACATAAACAGTGACAGTCACAAGGGTGACTTGGCAAGCTCTTTTGTCTTCTTGTATTAACAATGTTTCTCCAAGATGGTAAAAAATGCTGCTAGTGGCCATGTAAAATGGTGCAACCATTATGGAAAGCTGTTTGGCAGTTTCTTTAAAAATTAAACGTATGGCCAGACACTGTGGCACAATCCTGTCATCCCAGCACTTGGCAGGCTGAGACAGGAGGATCACAAGTTCAAGTCCTGCCTAGGCAACTTAGCAAGACCCTATCTCAAAATAAATACATAAATAATAAACAACTGGGGATGTAGCTCAGGGCAAAGACTTAGCCTTAGAACCACTCACACAAAAAGACTTAAATACGTTACCCACTTGTCTTAGTCTGTTCAGTATGCTATAACAAAAATATCATAGACTGGGAAATGAGTTTGTTTGCTTTGTTTTTGTGGGGCTGAATTTGAACCCAGGATATCATGCATGCTAAATAAGCGCTCTACCACTGAGCTACATCCCTAACCCTAGACTGGGTAATTTTGCTTTGCTTTTGTTTTTTAAGATAGGGTCTCACTATGTAGTTCAGGCTGAACTGACTACATAGTCCAGGTTGACCCTAAATTCATGGCAGTCCTCCTGCCTCTGCCTCCCAAGTCCTGGGATTGTAGTCATGAGCGACCATGCCCAGTTTAGTGTAACTTATAAATAATAGAAATTAATTGCTCACAATTCTAGAGGCTGGGAAGTCTAAGATTAAAGTGCTTGGGCTCCATGACAAAATACTATAGATTGGGCTGGAGATTTATCTCAGTGGTTCCACTGCCTGCCTTGCAAGCGCAAGGACCCAAGTTTGATCCCTAGTACCAAACAAACAAATAAACAACGACAACAAAAACAACAACAAAAACTATAGACTAAGTGGCTTATGTGGCAGAGACTTATTTTACCATGGTCCTGGAGGCTGGAAGATCGCCATCAAGGAGCTGGCCAATTTAGCTCCTGGTGGTCACTACTTCCTGGTGTGAAGACTACCATTTTTCTCACTGTGTCCTCCATGAGTTTCCTTGTGTGTGGGGTGTGGGGGGAGGCTCTATCTTTGGTGTCTTTTCTAAAGTCACTAGGACTTTTTTTTTTGGTACCAGGGATTGAACTCGGGACCTTCCACTTGCCAAGCAGGCAGCAGCACCACTGAGCTAAATCCCTGACTTTGGGGTCTTTTCTTATCAAGACAATAACTCTATCAGATCAGGGTTATGACCTCAGTTAACCTTTGCATACTGGAGTTAGGGCTTCGAGGTATGAACTAGGTTGGGAGCACATACAGTAAGTCTATAATACTACTCCAATGTGTTTAGCAAAGACATATGAAGACGTATGTCCACACCGAGACTTGGACACGAATGCTTATAGTAGCCCTATTTGAACTTGCCAAAAACCAGAAACAATCTAAATATCTATCCACTGGTGATAGATACAAATAGATTGTGATGCATCTGTACAATGGATTGGACTTGCCACTCAGTAATAAAAAATAATGGACTATTTGGATACACACAAAAACATGGCTGCACCTCAAGAACATTATGGTATGGTGAAAGAAGCTGCTAGTAAAGCTCTCTCATTCCGTGTATATCAAATTCTACAACATGCAAACTTGTTTTAATACCAAAAGGCAGATTCATTGTTCCTGGGGCTGGGGTGGAGGGAGAGATAAATCACAAAGGAGCACAAGCACTCTTTTGGGGAGTAAAGTATCCCATGTTTTAATTAATCGTGGTAATTTTACAGATGTACTATTATGATTTATATCCAGATGTTCCTCCAAAGCCTCCTGTGCTAATAGGTAGACTTTGGAAAGCTGAACAGATGATGGGTGTGTGATACTCATTGCCAGATTAGTTCCATGATGGGTTTATACCTGGCTGTGATGTTGGGAGGTGAAGCCTGGAAGCCAGCTGATGATGGACTGAAGCTTCTACAAACTGTGGGCCAAAAGAAATCTCTCCTCTTTTACCTTGTGGGTTCCAGTATTGTATCCCAGTGATGAGAAAGTAACCCAGTCAGATACACAAGAGAAAAACTCATTGAACTGTGCATTGTAAATGCCTGAAAGTTACTGCATATTAATTATACTTCCTTCACGTTGATTTTTTAAAAACCTTGAATTCCTTGAGGGGAGCATTCAGAACCCTGTAACCTAAGGGAATGGAGACCCATTCCAGACCCAGTCTTGTGTGAGGCAATTTTCATACTTTTGTTACCTCATTCTGTTCACAACTCTCCCAACCAAGCCAGAATTACTGGTCTGGGTTACAGATAAAAAAAAAAAATCTTCAAAGAGATGAAGGGACTTGTCCAGAGCAACAGAAGTTTAGGAGTGCTTGAAGCAGTATTTCTACCTGTCTCCAGAACCCACGATCTGTGCAGACCTCTTTACTGCCGTGAAATAAGAAATAAGTTAGTTTCGGTGGTCAAGGTTTCCTGACATGGAACTTCTAAAACTTCTATAATTTTCTGAGTAATAGGAGCCTCTGAGACCAAACTCCTAAATCCCATGGGATTTACTGGGGGGATAGGAGCATCTCTTGTTCCAACAAGGCGACTCCTGGTGGCTGCTGGATGATTTTAGGAAGGGGCTGGTTGCCAGGGGAACCAACCAGAAGATTTAAGGGCAGGAACTTTCGGTCCCACCACTATGACAATTGTGTTGATTACCAGTGGCCAATGATGTAATCAACCATGGCTATAGAATGAGGTCATCTTTTTTTTTAAGCAAAACATTTATTGGTACCTTTTACATATACATAATGATAGCATTTGTCATAGGAAATTTGCACCTGTATATATATATATATCTTGCCTCTTTTTTTCCCTTCTTCCTCCCCTCAAGCCTGTTGCCCTACCCTATGTACAAAAACTTTGTTTCCCTTTTTCCTATTTTTACTTTTTTTTCTTGTACCTTCCTCCCCCGCCCCTTGTTCTTCTTCCCATTTGAACATTTTCTTCCCACTTCCTGCTATCTATTATATATTTTAGTCCTTATTTCCACTCTGGTTTCTCACACCAGAGGACATTGCAGTATTTAACATGCGTGCCTGATTTATTTCACTTAGCAGGATGGTCTTAAGGTCCGTCCATTTAGCTATAAATGTCTGAAGCTCATCCTTCTTTATGGCAGAGTAGTACTCCACTGTATAAAAAATCTTCTTCATCCATTCATTCACTGATGGGTATTTGAGCTGTTTCCAACTTTAACTATTACAAACTGCTGCTACAAACGTGGGTGTGCATATATTGCTGTGGTCTGATGCTTTTAATTCTTTCTGAAAGATACCAAGAAGGGGAACAGCTGGCTAAAATGGAACATCTAGTTTTAGTTTTTTGAGGAATCACCTCACTGATTTCCACAGTGGCTGCACCGTTCTACACTCACACCAACAGTGGAGAAGGGTTCCTTTTTCTCCACAGCCCCTCCAGCATTTGTTATTGGTTGATTTCTTGATAACAGCCAGAATGAGGTCTTCTTAAAACCCTAATGGCTGAGCCCCAGCAAGTTGGGCAGTGGTTCTCAAGGAAGGGGCTGGTTGCCAGGGGAACCAACCAGAAGATTTAAGGGCAGGAACTTTCGGTCCCACCACTATGACAATTGTGTTGATTACCAGTGGCCAATGATGTAATCAACCATGGCTATAGAATGAGGTCATCTTTTTTTTTAAGCAAAACATTTATTGGTACCTTTTACATATACATAATGATAGCATTTGTCATAGGAAATTTGCACCTGTATATATATATATATCTTGCCTCTTTTTTTCCCTTCTTCCTCCCCTCAAGCCTGTTGCCCTACCCTATGTACAAAAACTTTGTTTCCCTTTTTCCTATTTTTACTTTTTTTTCTTGTACCTTCCTCCCCCGCCCCTTGTTCTTCTTCCCATTTGAACATTTTCTTCCCACTTCCTGCTATCTATTATATATTTTAGTCCTTATTTCCACTCTGGTTTCTCACACCAGAGGACATTGCAGTATTTAACATGCGTGCCTGATTTATTTCACTTAGCAGGATGGTCTTAAGGTCCGTCCATTTAGCTATAAATGTCTGAAGCTCATCCTTCTTTATGGCAGAGTAGTACTCCACTGTATAAAAAATCTTCTTCATCCATTCATTCACTGATGGGTATTTGAGCTGTTTCCAACTTTAACTATTACAAACTGCTGCTACAAACGTGGGTGTGCATATATTGCTGTGGTCTGATGCTTTTAATTCTTTCTGAAAGATACCAAGAAGGGGAACAGCTGGCTAAAATGGAACATCTAGTTTTAGTTTTTTGAGGAATCACCTCACTGATTTCCACAGTGGCTGCACCGTTCTACACTCACACCAACAGTGGAGAAGGGTTCCTTTTTCTCCACAGCCCCTCCAGCATTTGTTATTGGTTGATTTCTTGATAACAGCCAGAATGAGGTCTTCTTAAAACCCTAATGGCTGAGCCCCAGCAAGTTGGGCAGTGGTTCTCCCAGTCTCAGGGACAGAAGCTGTTCTGCTTGGGACCCTTTCCAACCATTCTCCTCATCTGACTGTCTACCTGTACTCTTTATTTTTTCTCTGATGTATATGCATATACATATATACATGTTTTATTTTTACTTGATATATAATAATTCATGAAATTATGGGCATTTGTATCCTTTAAAGTATCTTTCTGGGTATGGTGGAGTATGCCTGTAAACCTACCACTTAGGAGGCTGAGACAGGAGGATCACCACAAGTTCGAGGCCAGTCTGGCCTACATAGTGAGTTCAAGGCCAGCCTGAACTGCATAGTGAGACCCTGTCTCAAAATTTAAAAATAAAAAAGGGCTGAGGATGTAGCTTAATGTGAAAGCCCCGGGTTCAATCCCCAGTACTGCCAAAAAATCTTTGTAATAATTGGCAGTGGTAAGTAAAGAATTTTCCCAATTCTATGAGCCACTCTAGTAAATTAATTGAACCTAAGGAAGGGATTATAAGGCCCTACAATTTAGAGCCACATGGTCACAAGATGGTGGAACTTGTAGTTGGTATCTGAGGTGGGGAGTAGTCTTGTGGGACTGAGCCCTCCACCTGCAGGACCCAAGTTGAACCCCAAGTAGACATTGTTGGAACTGAACTGCATTCTAGGACATCCAGCTGATTTTTGCTGGAGAATTGCTGGGTGTGGGAAAATCTCACATGTCTGGTATCACAGTGTCCTGTCCTGAGTGTTGTACTGAGACCGAGAAGAGGGAAAATGTTGGTTGTCCCCTCTCTTACAGCCAACTTCCTGCTCTCAGAGGGATTCTGAGTCCTTCTATTGACCACAGAAGAAAGCACTTTGCTGCAATCCTGCTTTCTGTCCTCCAAGTTCCACCTTCCTGCCAGCAGGTAGAGGGAGAGAGTCCAGGCCAGGGCAGCATGGTTATCTATAGGTGTGGGAGAGAAACCTCTGGAGATCATAGAGTGGTGGCTCTGGAGAGGGTTTGGCATCCTTGACCCCTCTCTCCATTTTACATCTTAAAATGAAACATCAGCAAATCCTTCAGACTCAGCCCTTTGCTTTCAAATTATAAGCAGAACCCACCCATTTCTCTCACATCTGCTGACACCGCCCTGGTACCAGCTACCACCACACTTGTCCTGGAGTAGCGTCTTAGATATCGCACAGTTCTCCCTTTGCCCCTTCAGTCTGTGGTCAACATGGCCTCCAGAATGAACTGTTCATGGGCAAGACAGATGGTATTCTTGTCAGAGGAAATCTAGGTACAGATACAGAGAGAAGGGAAACTGTGAGGATGTGGGAAGAAGATGGCTATCTGCAAGCCAAGGAGAGAGGCCTTAAAAGAAACCAATATGCCCACACATCCATCTCACACTCATGGGCTTCAGAACTGTGAGGAATACATGCCTGTTGTTTAAGCAACTCTGGGGTATTGTGTTGTGGAGGTCGCAGCATCCTGCCATAGTGAAATTGTATCTGGGCATGGATAAAAGGCTCTTCATTCACAATGTGTTGAAGGCATGGCTATGAGGCTGGGCCAAGAGCCCAAATGATGGCAGATAGGGATTGAATGGGAAAACCCAGACAGTGGTTTAAAATTGGCCTACATCTCCCTTTCTCCCTGTCAAGTCTGCCCCATCATGTCCAGCCACTCTGGACTGAAAACACTGAGTCCAAGCCAGTGATTTAGATCCTGCAATCATGGACTCCTGCCCAAAGCCTCTGTGTGTATCTGCACTGAACCCTGAAGATCCTGAATGACAAAGGAATGGGATGGCCATCCCCATGACTGAGCTGAGCTTGACTGATAATGTAATACCCCATACCCCTAGGACTGGGGATTGAACTCAGGGCCTTTCCCCTGAGCTATATCTCCGACCCCTTTTTATTTTTTATTTTGAGACAGGCTAGGCATACCCTGAGCTTGAACTTTTGATCTTCCTGCTTCAGCCTCTCAGAGGGCTGGGTTGACAGGTATGTGCCACCACATTCCTCTTGCAATGGCATTTTTGAGGGCAGGTTTGATGGTTGGCACTGGAACCTGAGATGGCTGTTAACAACTTGGTAGCATATTAGTCTGTGTCACTAATGCTGGCTGCTGTAGCAATCAGCATCGAATCTCAGTGGCTTCACATAACCAAGGTTCATTTGCCACTTACATCACAGTCTGGTGCTGTCTGTGAGCCCCTATGTTGACCTCCTTTAGCAACTACTGCTGTCACAGAGTGAGATTAGCCCACCCAAACACCAGCCTCCACCTTTGCCTTATATTCATTTCCCCTTCATCTTGTCTGCCACCCTAGTCACTTTAAAGTTATTTTCTTTTGTTTGTCCTTCTATGCATGTCATCCCCAACTCTGCCTAAACTAAGACAGGGTGATACAACATTTCAAAGTTGCCTTTCCCATTCCTTCTACTCACTGATTTCCATGCAGTGGTCAAATTAGCTGCAAATAGAGTCACCAAGTCTGGTGGGATGATCTCTAGTTGTCACTGGAGCCAGGACTGGGAGAAGGGACACCTCGCATCTCCCAGAGACATTTCACGGAATTTATAGGTGTTCATTCAAATCCCCTCCCAGGCCTGTCTGTACCTCCTGGTGAGATTAGAACATGCTTTCTCTTGCTGGCTTTCATGGTGCTCTTTCTCAACCTCCTACTTCTTTATCTTTATTTTGATTTTGTTTTCTTTGGTACTGGGGATTGAACCCAGGGTCTTTAAGCCACATCCCCAGTCCTTTTTTTTAAAAAAAATATTTTATTTTGAGACAGTCTTACTAAGTTGCTACACTGCCCAGTGGCCCAGGCTGGGCTGCAATCCTCCTGCCTCAGCCTCCTAGAGTGCTAAAATTACAGGCTTATGCTACTACACCTCACCTAGTATCTCCTAATTCTTTTATCATCTGAGGTTGGCCTTCTTCCCCAGCTCCATTTTTTTTTTTTTTTTCTGAAAAACCTCAGCTCCTTCTCTCTTGCTCCTCTTAAGGAATTGCATCCATTCTGGGTGACCTTGCACCGCTGTGTGACTGCAGCTCTGTGGATAAAATTTCTTTCCCCTGCCTTTGAATACACATTTCCTTGAACTTGCACCAGGAGACAGCTGCCAGGAAGAAATTTTATTAATAGATCTGCCTTTGAGTTTGGGAAATGAAGGACATCTACCAGGAATTACTGCTGTAATCCAAAGCATCCTATATTTTTATTGTGGCACCTTCATCTATCCTCAGCTTAATCTTAAGTTTTTGTGACTTTTTGAGATATAATTCACATTGTTCCGGATATCACAACTTATCGGCTTCCCACTTATTGATTGCTGACCCAGCATCCACGCCCTACCTTAGTGTTCCCCAGATCACCTTTCTGGAACCCTCCCCTTCCCGGAGCAGCCCATGTGCTATGGAAGAAACTGATCCAAGCTGTGTCTTTAGCAGGGGACCTCATACAACTCAAACCAGGAGTCACATTCCACTTCTCTGGCCCTGTCATTAGTTCAAGGATGAACTTATGGCCCAAGTTAGCAAAGTGAATCAGGATGGATCTCAGCATGCCTACTTAGAATGCTAGGGAAAACCTCTTCTCCCAGAGCACCACACTGGATGTGAATGTGGAAGAATGTAGTCCCAACTGTGGCTAGCAGCCTTTCTACCACCAGGAGGAATACTGGTCATGGGATAAGGTACCCCAAGACCAGAATAGGGAACAAAAAGAATCTCTGTCCTTGGTGATGTTATTAAGCTGCTGATTGAAATCTTTCCTGAAACCAGCATTACCTCTGGATATTCCAATGGGGGAGGCCAAGAAATCTTTTTTGTTTACTCCTGTTTGAGTTTATGATTACTTGTAATGTAAAGGGTCCTGATACCCCAAACCTCTTGCACCAGAACTACTCTTGCTTTTTTCGTCTCTATTGATCAAAGGTATTATTGGTGAGAATTGCATCTATTTTATGGCTATATAGTGAAATGTTTTAGGGGCATTATCTCACTGAATCCTCTCAGCAACACTTTGAGGTAGATGCTTTCATCCTGACTTTATAGATGAAGAAACCGAGGCTCAGAGAAGTTAAGAAAGTGGCCTACAGCCACTCAGTAGAAGAGATGGTTCCTTGACTGGACACCAGGTAGCCTGATTCCCAAGTTCACACTCTTATCCTCCACCTTATCTCCCAGGAATATATGTCCATTCCATGTTTCTTGTCAGAATTATGTTTCTGTAATTAACGGGGCTCAGTGTCAGCCCTAATGTGCTCAGTGTCAGATGTGTTAATACAAAAGGTGATCCAAAATTACAGTGAATGTTTGACTAAACAATTATAACAGTAAAGGACACATTGCTATTAATCCCCCTCAAAATGTTTCCCCTTGTTTAGAATACAGTTATTCCATCATTCTTACCACTTTCTGAAGCAGATCTGGACGTCCTCTTTCATGAGTGCAATATAATGACGACCTCAGTGTCCTGAATTGGTTCAAAGTGGTTCCCTTTCATTGTTATTTTGACTTTCAGAAAGAAAGAGAAGTCACACAATGCTAGATCTGGTGAATAAGGTGGATGAAGACCACTGTAATGTTTTTATTTGAGAGAAATTGCCATAAAATTCTGAGTCAGTTCAGGATATTGAGAGAGCCACACAGCACAAATAAAGGCACAAAAAGAGGGGCTTCTAGAGCTACTTCAGAAAATGACATGATGGGATGAATGTGTTTGATGTGAGGGGGTATTTAGAAGGGGACTCATGTCTTTTACTGTAATAATTTAAATTTTTTAAAATTTAAACACTCAGTGTAGTTTAGATTGTGCTGTATAAGTAAGTCACATGACTCTTGACCTGATCTAGAAATTCCTCTTCATTTTCCCCCATAGGCCTCAGTAAAGTGTTTACAATGCTGTGCTTTCCTCTACTTCAGCCTCCTTCTGAAGGGAGATAACATACCTGCCAGTGAGTGGAAGTTTTGGTGACCTGAGTAACAGCACAGCGTTTAGAACAAATAAAGCTGCCTGATACACTGGTTTACGATCAATTCAGAGAGCCGGGAAGCAGACATTCTGCCCCAACCACCTCCTGTTACACGGTGTCTGAGCACATTGCTTGAAGGCAAGTAGAAATTCAGATCTGTGACTGGAGAACCTGTGTATTGTGATCTGAGCCACCCAACAGTGACACACAGTGGCTCCACCTACTGGCCAGAGCAATATTTGTTTTGGTATTATCTAGTTTACCATTCAAATTTCCTCCAGGGATAATTTATCTGTTTTTTTCTTTTCATTCACCAAACACATTTTTTATTAAGCATCTACTGTGAGCTAGGCATTGAAATAGTTGGGAAAAGAAAGATGGGAACAGAATTAACATGCAAAAAAGAAAAAATGGAAGCAAAGTCTTTGTAGACAGGGAGGGGTGGAGGGGTTGAAGGAAGGGCAGGGGAATGGGGAAAGAATAAGAACCAAGATGGATTATGTAAGGGTGCAAATTTCCAATGATGAATGTCATTACATTGTATACCTTAAATGTACCAATAAAATTACATAATTATTAAAAAGTTTAAAAAATGAAATAGTTGCTGTTGACATAATAATAAGCAAACACACATCCAGTCCTTGCTCTCCAACAAAAAGACTTTTGTAGCTGAGGATGGTGGTGCATGCCTGTAATTCTAGTTACTTGGAGGCCAAAGCAGGCGAATCATGAGTTTTGAGGCCAGCCTGGGCAACAGAGCAAGATCCTGTACATTCCTGGTTTTTTTCTTTGTTTCTCCATTGCGAAATTCCTCATGACCAACAAATCACTGTTAACAAGCATTCTGTTCTATGTGTCTATTGCAAGAGTAGCTATGCAGCCCTATATCCCATTTCCCAAGTATAGCTTCAGTCATTCCCTTGGGGACAAGAGATCATGGTGTAAAAGGCAGTTGATCCTGTCAAATGATCTTGCAGCAGGTAAACAATTGATACCACAGGTCCAGTTTCAGGCTGACAGGAAAGTTTAGGAATGCTCCTAAGAGGAATTCTTTGCTACTTGCATTAAAGATGATACAATCCTTTCTCTCATGCTTGAATTACATCTTTAGTTTTAAGTTTAATAGTGTTTCCTCCTATAGCAGCTTATAAAATACAGGCATCAGTGTGTGTTTGGATATTTTGAAGAACAGAGGAGAAAACCAAAACGGCAGAAGCACATGATTTTCAGGAACTGACCAAATGCTGATAAATTCATCATGAAAAAACATTTTTTTAAAAAAGCAATGAATAGGCTAGTTGCAAAATTAATCATAACAATAAAAAAGTAAGAAAAAGGGCCTGGGATTTAGCTCAGTGGTGCCGCTGCCTGCCTCTCAAGCACAAGGTCCCAAGTTTGATCCCCAGTACCAAAGAAAAAAAAAAAGCATGAAACAACAAAAAAGATGTGTTTAATAGGAAAACCATGAAATGGGGGAAGGAGGTATAGAAACTGTAGCTCAACATTGTTTGAAAAATGTTTCATCTACTCAGAAGTCAAAGGTGGATTGAGTGTCAGGCATGGTTCACAGATATGGCTCCAAAAAAAAAAAAAAAAAAGG
>NW_022900929.1:2666321-2680057 GCF_012274545.1 Fukomys damarensis
GTTATGGCTCCATTTTTCTGTGCCACTCTCAGGCCTGAACCCTCAGTGGGATGGCTCCATCTTCATGCACCCCTCCCTTCATGGTCCCTAAAGGAAGTAAGGTTTCAATAGTTATTTAATTTCTCTTCCCCCACCCCCTTTTCAGTATTGGAGATTGAACCTAGGGCCTTTGCATTAAGCTATATACTCAGCCCTTTATTTTATTTTGAGACAAATTCTCCCTAAATCACCATGTTGCCTAGGCTGGGCTCCTGCCTCAGCCTCCCAAAGTTCTGAGATCACAGGTGTGAGCCACTACACTTGGCCCTTTAATATATTCATTCACCTTGGTGGAGAGGAGGAGCCACTGAAGAGGAATCCTAGCCTTCACTGTAATCTATTCATCTGCACTGCTTGCTATGCCCTGGTTGTCCTGTTTTGAAAAGTTATTGTGATAAGGGCAGTAGGATTACCCTGATCGGCCAAGACCAGTTGAATAGCTGGGACCCACCCTTCAGGTTGGAAGTAGGTCTAATCCTACCCAGAGAATATGCATGGGGGAGTGCACACACATGCTGAGTAGAAAATCTCAACTGTCCATTCTGCTTTCCAAGTGCAGAAGACAGTTGTGAAAAGGAGGAATGGGAGTAGGAAGACAGTTGAGAAGTTAGAATATAGTACCTTGTGTAAGACTTAAGTCTCACTTTTACTCCTGGAGCGTGAACAGCCAAGAGGCTTCCACGATGCTGGGCTCAGAAGCTCAGCGAGGCTCCAGGAGCTAGTCACACAGCGAGAGTCACCCAGGAAGGAACACACCAGGCAAATTGGCAAATAGACCTTTATTAGTCTGGCCAGATGGCACTCCCCAAGCCAAGTAGCTCAGAGAGGCGGCCAGCTCAGAAACAGAGGCCATTTTATATTGGGCTGAAGGGGGGTTTACACTTAAAACTTACAGGAAGAGGACAAAAGGCAAAGAGTCAGTTGATCTGAGCTAGTGGTCGTCACGTACTAATGATCAGCAGAGTGATTATCCATTGTTCCATTTACAACCTAGATCATCATAAAGTTCAGAACATTCAGACTACAGGCATGCAAGGAGTGGCGTGACCTGCGTTGGGTCTCTGTGTTCACTACAGTTTCCACCTAATTTCCCAGCTACTCCAAAACAGCCACCTAACAATTCACAATTAATCATTAGTTATCCTATAAGGGATTGGGGGAGCGACAGTCTCTAGGTCATTTGCTGGTCAATATGGAGTCGCTCTGGTTCAGCCAGGCTCCCACACCTTGGATAAGCCCTTTGAATGTTTCCTTTCCCTTTTTTCTGTTATGAAATCCAAATTTACAAATGCTTGTAAAATCCTGGAGTTCTGTGTACTTTGACTAAGGGCAACAATCTTGTGGTCTGCATAAATTGCTACTTCTGCTTAGAGCAAAGCAGGCCTGCTCTAATGTGTCACTGTGGGCACTGGAGCCATGTAGCTGAGCTATGTAGCCATGCAAATAATGCAGTAAATAAAAATTAGGGGTGGTGTGAAAAGATCACCAAAACATAGTGTTGTGTAAAAAAAAAAAAATCTGAAGAACCACTATGTGTAAGACAATGCCATTTCTTTTTCTTTCTTTTTTCTTTTTTTGAGACAGAGTATTGCCATGTATTTCAGGCTGGCCTTGAACTCCTGGCAGTCTTCTGCCTCATCTTCCCAAGTATGCAAACTCCATAGAATTAAGGGATTTATTTATTTTGAGACAGGTTCTTACTATGTAGTTCAGGCTGGCCTTGAACTCAGTACATACTATGTAGCCTTGAACTCATGGTGACCTTCTGGGCTCACCCTCTGGAATGCTGGGATTACTAGGCGTGTGCCACTATGCTGTTGGTGTTTAGAACAGCACCTGGTATATAATAGGTACTCAATATGTTTTGTTGAATGAGTACATATATATAAATGCTGAGGAGAGAGTTTTTAGGATATACATTAAGTAGCAGTAATTCTGTCACGGGACTGGGAGATTCAGGAGGGATGATGGCCAAGGAAAATTTTTATTTGGTTTTGGATAATTTGATACTTTTATAGAGAACATGTTACTACTTGCATTTATTTCAAAAAATGAAAGCAAACCCGGCACAAAATGCCATAGGTGACCAAACCGATGTTCAGAGTTAGTTTGGATTGAAACTATCCAGCAAAATAAGAGGGGATAAAAGTTCTGCATTTATGAGGGAAAAGAGTGATTTAAAATATTTAACCCCCAGCTCAGTGTCAAAAACAGGGTGGTGTCAGCTGGAGACAGGGAAGATATCTAGCTCCGTTCTGACCATGTGATGGGTTCCATCTACATCCAGTCTTCTCTGATCCTATCACACCTTCAGATTCTGTATTCACAAGTTCACAAAGGTGAATGATGTACTTAGGTGGCCAGCTAGGTAAGGAGTACTAAAAAAAAGCAAAAAAAAAAAAAAAAAAAAAAAAAGCTGGGGTAAGCAGCAAAGACAAAAGGCCGGCGTTTAGAGATCAGACATTTTTCCCTCAAAGGGAAGACAGGTATGACTCAGGTTTTCAGAGGCATCAAGAACAGACCTTTTCTGGGCCAGAGATTTAGCTCAGTGGCTCCGCCGCCTGAAGAGACCTTTCTGAGCGGATTTGGAGGCATTCAATGCAAAGGAACACCCCGCAGAGGACTTTCTCCTTGTTATGTCTGGAAGCAGCTTTCTCACGTCAAGTCTGGCTATCATCAAAAAAGCCTTCTATTTACCCGAGAGGTTTACGGTCATGCACTTGTCACTGCTGTGGGCGGGGGGTGGGGAGTTCGGGGGTGTGTGCAAAGAGCGGGGGCAAGAATATGTGTGGAGAGGATTCTGTCTTAGATGGGTACATATTGTGCCTTCTGCGATGGAAGATACTGGAACCGGTCGAACAGACTTTAACGACGTGGCCGGCTAGGAGCAACCTGTGCGCTATGCAGACACGGTAAGAGCTTTCTAAGTGCGACCTCCCCGGACTTCCCCGTGAGCGGTACGCTGCTGGGCGTCTCCAAGGCCACGCCTGTTTCACAAGCCCGTCGTCCTGCCGTACCAGGCGCAGGACAGTCCGCTTATCAAGTCTACTTGTAAACAGGGAACCGAGACTGCACTACCACGAGGGACTAAAGCCACGAACCCCTAAACACCCGGCAGCCCGCCCCACTTCCGCCGGAAGTCAGTCTGGCAGCGGGCGCTGATGACGTCACCAGCCAGCCGGACGTCTCAGGGCTAGTCTAGCAGGGTGTATATCTGTGCGGCTGTTGGCTAGCCCCAATCCTGCGGGTAAGGCAGCTTTCGCGGGGCTTGGGGCCGTCCGTCTCTCTGTCTGAACCTCCTCCTCCCTAGTACTACCTCCACTCTGCCCGGGGTCCTGGAGCTCCCGCCTGCTACACCCGTTGCCTGTTGGGTAACCCTTGCCCGCACTCCCGGGCTCCGGACTCCAGTGGGTTCTCCCGGCCTGCTACAGACCCGGCCTTGCTGTAAGCTAAGCTGTGTCCTCTTGGAGCCTTCTGCATCCCTACGCAGGGACTCCGGCCAGGTCCACTCGTGGGAGTCTTAGAGAGTAGGCTGTGGGCGGCCCGTTGTCTGGTCTCCAGTGTAGGCGTCTCCGGGCAAAAGTGATAGGGATAATTGAGGCTTAGTAGAGAATGCACGCTGAGGTCAGAGGGTCACAAGTTCGAGCTCAACCTGGGCATTTAATGGGCCCCTGTCTCAAAATTTAAATAAATAAATAAGCTGGGGATGCAGTTAAGTGCAGAGGTCCCGGGTCCATTTTCCAGGCCCTCCCATGTACACACACACACACACACACACACACACACACACACTAGAGGAATAAGCAGGGATAAACCCAACACTACTGGCCTATTTCTTCCCAATTAACTGTTTTTCAGAAGTCCTGTAACTCACGCGTTGCTGTTCAGCATCCCCCACTTTCAACCTTTCCACAATGCATTCTGCTGCTGACTCCCAGTCTTGCTAGGTGAGGGCCAAACTGATTTGTCTCTTCAATCACATCTAGCCTCCTGGAGGAACCATGTCTCCCGCTGTTGTTGGTGCCGCCTGTAGTGCCACGCACACACCGCTACCCAAGAGGCACTGCTAGAGTGGAGCTGCTGACTTCTCTGTGGATGTTGGGAATGCCAGAGTTGTGGCTGAAAAAGTATCCAATCAGGAGAAAGATGTAGGCTGGAGACGTTGAATTACTTGGTGAGAATTGCTGCCCTTTGTTTCCTCTTACGTTATGAATAATTTCTGGTTTGATTATCCTGGTTGGAATTTCTGGCCCAGAATTATATCCACTAAGGCCAAAAGTAAACCACTTTGAGTTTATTGACACAAGGTAATGTATGGTCTCTGATTCCCATAGCTGGTCCCTGACAGTTGTGAGCAGTGACTTGGAGGAGTGTGTCAAAGGACAAGGACACCTGATCCTGGGTGCTGAACTGATTGTCTCTAGGAGATGTTTGTTCTGGCCGTGTTGTCATCAGATTTTGGGGGGTACTTCCTGCAACAGCATATATGTGAATATTTAGGGAAGTAAAAGGATTTGTTGCTGGAGGTAAGGAATACAGATACATTTTTCTTCACTTTATCTTGGGACTTATAGGAAGGAGATGCCACCAAAGGTAGACCACAGTGTTCATCTTGAAGGGGAGCACTCAGAAGCATCTGGGAAGCCGCACTAAAAGCCCGTAGCACTCTGTGGTATATGCTTGAGGTACAATAAATTCTGTTTTGGGAGCTGTTTAGGGAGTCTAAGAATATATGCGATGGAATAGATCTTTTGGTAGTAGCTAGTCATATTCTTTCTGTTCCTTGGCAGCCTCAAGGATGGACTTCCTGGTTCTCTTTTTATTATACTTGGCTTTCGGGCTGATCAGTGTTGTTATGATCTGCATCTGCTCAAAAAGTCATCATTTGACTAGACTGGTCCAGGGTGGAACACAGGTAATAATGATCCTTGAATACTACTGCACTAGTTTAAAAGACTCACCAGTTTCCTGACAGGGCAAGATGAGTCCATTTAAATTCATTGGTTCATTTAGTCTTTCATTTATGGCAGTTGTATGTTTTTGTTTTTGTTACTGCTGAGGCTAACCTTGTGGTTCTTTAACTCTGATGTGGTGCCCGTTACTGGGCATGGATGTGAGCAGTGTCTGCCTGAAGGTGCTCAATGGGTGAATTCGGGGAATGGATGAACAGAAAGCCAAACATGGGGCTGCTCATCCTCCTTCAAGGTCAAAAGGGAGCAGAACTGGGAACAAAACTAAGCAATAAAGTGGTTGACTTGGGATGGACCTGAGTCAATGCGTGATCTGGAGATGGAACTTGAACTGGGATTGAACCCAGAAAAGGAAAGAGCAGCTTTCACATCAACATTCCCTTAGTCTCTGCTCATCTCCTTTCTCTGAAAACCCTGACAAGTGCCACCTTTGGGGTCAGGGTAGAAGTAGAAGAGTTGGCATCAAAGGAAGCCATTAGAAGGAAACCCTTCTCTTCATTCTTTCTTATTGGCTTCTCTACCTTTATGCAGAAACAAAACTTCGTATCTCTGATAGTGCTGGCTGTGTTTGGAGCATCTAATTTGAGAGTGAGGTGAATGAGAGATGAAACTGAGCTTTTTTCTTTTCCTTTATTTCAGCTATGTTCCTGTATAATTCCACAGTGCCTTCAGAGAGCCACACAGAGATGGCTTCATTACTTCTTCCACACACGGTATATATAATTTGGAGTTTAAATATGATCCTCTTTCTGTCTTGATTATTGGTTGCTGCTCTGTAGCTCCAGGAAGCTCTTGTGGTTTCCAGCATAGTATTTGTGCTGGGGAAGGATGCTAGAAGGATGGAAAGTTCTCTGTTCAGAACTTCTCCTCACAAATAGTCTGCCCTTTGTCTTTGGGGTTTTGATGTGTCTACTTTTAAATAAAGGTATTTAAAGAGTGGGAAAAGATTGACATGTGTTTCTGTGAAATACATTTTACATGGCTATGTTTCACCTGGTTTCTTACTTAATTCTGAAAAGGAAGTGGTTGCCCTTGTAACATTTGTTAGTTTCATATGATTTCACAGAGCATCCCTGTGAATAAAGCACACACCTCTTTCCTTTCAGCAACCACACCTTCATTGTCCTGCACCTGGTCTTGCAAGGGCTGGTTTATATTGAGTATACCTGGGAAATATTTGGCTACTGTCGAGAGCTGGAGTTCTCAATGTGTTACCTTCTTCTGCCCTATCTATGGCTGATTGTGAACCTCGTTTTCTTCACCTTAACTTGTTTAACCAATCCTGGTAAGTTGAGGCTCTTAGCATACAAACTGGGGACAGCTCAACTGTCTTACTGATAGTATAGGTACAGTACAAGCAGATAGTAGTCCTTTTGAAAAGATTGCAAGCCAGGTGTCATGGTGCATGCTTGTAATCCTAGCACTTGAGAAATTGAGGCAGGAGGATCACCTTGAGTTTTAGGCCAGCCTGGGCTACATAGCAAGTTCAAGGCCAGCCTGAATGCATAGCAAGACCCTGTCTCAAAAAAAAAAAAAAAAAAAAAAAAAAGATTGCAAAACTGTTGTGTTTTCTTTATTTTTTTGTCTTATCTTTTTGATGTCTGGGCTACATAGTGATTTCAAGGCCAGCCTGAACTAATTAGTAAGACCCACGCATGGTAATCATAGCTACATAGGAGGCTGAGGCAAGAGACTGGGAGTTGAATGCCAGCCTGGGAAATTTAGTGAAACTGCCTGAAATTTTTTTAAATCTTTAGAAGGGAAGAGTGGCCTGGGGCTGTAGCTCAGTGGTCGAATACTTGCTTAGCATGGTTGAGGCCCTGGGTTTAATCCTCAGTACTGGAAAAAAATTTTTTGAGACTTGCATTACACTTAGACATGTGGTCAGTTTATAAATGAAAGAGTTTGTATTTTTTAATTCTTGAGTACAGTGAACTAAAAGTCCCTTGTATCATGTTTATTATGTTCAAGTCTTTTTGATCCATAGTAATTTTTAAAAATCTGTTAACCAGTTACTGAGAGTGGTAGTTCTTTCATTTTGATGATGGATTTCAGACTTCACCTTGTAGTTTGTCAGTTTTTGCTTCCTATATTTTGGAGCTACTGTGTATATATGTATATTCTTATAAATGCATTCAAGTTTAGGGTTAGTATTATCTTTTCCTAGTAAATTGAGTCTTTTCACAAGATAGTGAGCCTCTTTCTCACAACTAATGCTCTTTATCACAACTTTGCTCCCAAGTCTCTTTTGTCTGATACTAATTTATTATACTATTTTTCTTTTAGTTGGCATGTGCTTGGGATTTTTTTCTATACTTGTACTTTTAAACTTTTCTGTCCCTAAAGTACCAACTATTCATCAGCTGATGAGTGGATAAATAAAATATGATAAACTCATATAGTGGAATATTATTCAGCCATAAAAAGATTAGTCTGTGGGTGTGGCTCAGTATTAGAACACTTGGCTAGCATGTGGGAGGCCCTGGGTTTCACCCCTTGCATACAAAACAGTAAAACAAAACAAGAATGAAGTACAGATTCATGCTATAACTTAGATGAACCATGAAACATGCTGAGTAAAAGAAACCAGACACAGGGCTGGGCACTGCGCCTGCCTCACAGGCACAAGTTCCTGAGTTCAATCCCCATTACAAAAAAAAAAAAGAAACCAGACACGAAAAGTCGTAAATTATGTGATTCCATTTATGTGAGATGTCCAAAAAAGGCAGATGCATGGAGACAAAATAAATTTTGATTCCAGTGTCTTGGAGGCATTAGATATGTAGAGTGACTGCCAACAGGTTTCCTTTTGGAGCAATAATGACGTTCTAAAATTGATTGTAATGCAGGCTTCACAACTCTGCATTGAATTGCATTTGTAGATTGTTTCTCACTGTAGCAATTGTAAAAATAAATTATGCAGTTTCAGTTGTGTTGTTTTGGGATGGCTTTCATGAACATCCAGTCCACTATATTGCTTAAGCTGACATTTGTCCTTACTTTTTCAGGCACTGTAACAAAAACAAATGAATTATTATTTCTTCAAGTTTATGAATTTGATGATGTGATGTTTCCAAAGAACATGAGGTGCTCTACTTGTGGTTTAAAGAAACCAGCTCGATCCAAGCACTGCAGTAAGTGTGGCTGTCATGGCACTAGCAGCACCCTGCCTAGTGGCAACATGGGCTTTGCTGGGAGGGAGTGTTCATAATTCTCAACGCAGATCCATCTGATCCCCAGCCATGGGGTGACCACTCTTGTTAGAGGCCAGATGGTGGTTTTTTTCACGGGACTGACAGGAAGGTGGTATGTTCTCTATAGCAGCTGACCTTCTGCCCTTCCTTTGCCACGTGGCAGGGTGTGTTCCCCAAGAGATGTTTCTGTGGGCTGCTGGATCTGCTCAGGCTGTTTTCTGGAGAATGACCAAGATTCTACACTAGCACTGTCTAACAAAAATACCGCATACATGGTTTAGAATTTTCTAGTAGCTACATTTTGAAAGAAACATTCAACTTAAATTTAATCATATATTTTATTGAAACCAACATACTTAAAATATCTTTTATTCTCCTCTTGCAGTGCTGGGTATTGAACCCATGGCCTCATGCCTGCTAGGCAAGCACTTGACCATTGAGCTACACAGCCCTTTTCATGTTTGAGACAGGGTCTCATTGAATTGACTACGCTGGGCTCATACTTGCCTCAGCCCTCCTCAACCTCCTGAGTAGCTAGATTACAGTCATGAATCATGATGCCTGGCCCTAAAATATTATTTTTACATGTAATCAATATAAAGGTATTAAAAGATAGTTCATGTTGTCTTTATCCCACTAGGTCTTTGAAATATGGCATGTATTTTATACTTATAGTACATCTCAATTTGGATACTAAATTCTCATTGGAAATACCTGATCCATAAAATTAACATTTGGAAGAGAGTAGACTCATACCCAGGCTACGTCCAGATGTTCTTAAGTTTTCCAATAACTGAATCTAGTACCATGATGTTTTCTTTGATTGTGTACATCTACATTGACATAATGATAACATCTTTATCAGAACTGACTTGACTTTAAAACAAAAGCATCAGTTTGTTTTATCTTTTTTTCTATTTTTGGGGGGACAGGGTTTCACTATATAGTCTAGGCTTGTTGGACCTTAAACTCACTATGTAGCCTAGGTTAGCCTCAAACTCACCACAGTCCTCCTGCCTCAGCCTCCCAAATACTAGGATAAGTAAGTTTACAACTCTTATATTGCCTCTGTATTATTCACATTGATTCAAAAGAGAATTGCATAAATTGAAAAACTGTAAATTTGCCAATACTAACAAAATACTCTTTCAGATTTTTCTTGTAGACATTTCAATGCTCAATACTCAAATGTGGCTGGTGGCTACTGTACTGGGCAGTGCAGTTCTAAAAGCCTGGTGGCAGCACCGCCCTGCCACCTCTCCCCATACTCCAGTGTATAGTTTGCAAAAACCTCAGTAGGTGTGCATGGTGTCACTGTGTCATCAAGGACAAACCCAGTGCATGGCTCCCTCTTGCGCAGGTGTATGTAACCGCTGTGTGCACCGTTTTGACCATCACTGTGTGTGGGTAAACAACTGCATTGGGGCCTGGAACACCAGGTACTTCCTCATCTACCTCCTGACATTGACAGTGTCTGCTGCCACCATGGCCATCCTAAGTGCAGCATTTCTGGTCCGCCTGGTGGTGGTGTCGGATCTGTACCAGGAAATGTACATTGATGACTTTGGACGCTTCCAGGCTATGGACACAGTCTTTCTCATTCAGGTAATTATGCAGTGCACAGTAATTTTCTGAATTCAAGTTGGAAAAGTCATATTTTCTCAGTAAAAAGTGAAGCTATTCCTATTTTTAATTGATATTAAATTCACATACCATAAAATACAACCTTTAAATGTGTACAACTCAGTGGTTTTAGTAGGCATTCACCTTTCACCACTGTCGCATTTCACAATGTTTCAGTCATATTTCAGAATGTTTCAAAAAGAAACATTACATGTTTCCTCTTCCCTTAGGCCCTGGTACCATTAATCTTCCTTTCTGTCTTTATGAATTTGCCTTTTCTGAATATTTCATATAAATGGAACCATATAACGTCTGACTTTTTAGACTGGCTTCTTTCATGTAGAGTAATGGCTTCAAATTTCATGGGCATGGTGATGCACACCTATAATCTTAGCCCCCAGGAGACCAAGGCAAGCCAGCCTGAGTTATATAGTGAGTCCAAGGCCAGTCTGGAGTACGTAGTGAGATCTTGTCTTAAAAAAGACTAAAAAAAAAAAAAAATCAAGTTTCAGTCATAATTGCAGCATGAATATATACTTCATTCTTTCTTTTTTTCAGCACTGAGTATTAAACCTAGGACCTTCACACTGAACTACATCTCTAGACTTTTTTCCTTTTCTTTTTTTTTTGAGCCAGTGCTAAGATGCTACATTGCCCAGCCAGAGTTTCAACTTGCCATCCTCCTGCCTTACCTCTCAATATTTTGATTACAAGGATGTGTCTCCATGTCTGATTTCATGGCTTCACTTAGTTTTAAAGCCAGTATCATCTTCTTTTTTTTTTTTAGTTTTCTTTTTGAGATGGGATCTCACCATGTAGCTCAAATTGGCTTCCAAACTGTGTTGTCCCCCCACCCGCCTCCTAAGTGCTAGAATTATAGTTGTGTGCCACCTTAAGCCAGTACCTCTTTTTTTAAATCTGCTTTGCATTTTTCCCCCCTTCAGCACTGGGAATCAATCTCAGGATCTCACACTTGCTAGGCGGGTGCACTGCCACTGAACTAAATCCTTTAACTCTTTACTTAGAAATGGATTTAAAGCATATTGCAAAGAAGCATACAGGAAGCCCCATGCACTCCCAGCACCACTCCTCCCGTGCCAGTGTCCTGTATAGCCACAGTACCATACCAAGCTTAACAATATATTGTTGGCATAGCCCACAGAGCTGAATTCACTGGTCATACATGAACATGTGCTCATGTATGCTGCTCTGTGCAGTCTTCTCCCAACAGTAGCCTCGTGGAACCACCAGTACCATCAGGTTGCTCAAACATGCTGTCACAGACTTCCTTCTGCTACCACTTAGTAGCCACACTCACTTCTTCTCTACTTCTAATACCTAGCTACAATTATCCTGTTTTCCTTCTCTGTGATTATGTTATTTCACAAATGTTTCATAAATACTATAGCCTTTTATGATTGGCTTTTTGCACTCAGCATAATTCCCTCGAAACCCGTCCAATTCATGTATATCAGTGGTTCATTCCTTTTTGTTGCTGTACAGGATTCCATGCTTTGGCTGCACCAGTATAACCATCTGCCTTCTGAAGGATATTTGGATAGTGTCCAGTTTGGGGCTATTAGCAAACAAAGTTGCCATGAACATTTGTTTATAAGTTCTTGTGTGGATATGAGTCTTTAGTGTAATTCTTGGGATCATAAAGGTCCATTTTAGGTTTAGAAAAGAACTCCCATACTATTTTCCAGAGTAGATGAGTTATTTTACAGTGGTTTCTTATTAATCCACAGTGTGAGTAGCGCAGAGTTTATTTTATTATTCCTTACGGGTGGATATTTAAGAGCTGTAAACAGGGTTATAAAGGGATTTGTTAAAAGGCAATGCCAGTGAATACCCTTGTCAGTGTATTTTTGTGGTTGGATTGTTTTAAGAGAGACATTGATCCCCCCATGATATTTATTTATTTATTTGTTTATTTATTTATTTATTTAGTAGTACCAGGGATTAAACTCGGGCCCTTGTGTTTGCAAGGCAGGCAGCAGAACCTCTGAGCCACATTCCTGGCCCTCCCTATTTTATTTTGTTACATGAATTCAGGTCTATGTTAATCTCTTGAAAATAGCTAACTGGCATAGTCATGTTTCCTGAGTAGCCTCCCCTGGAGGAACACTTCACTTGTCCCACAGTAAGCTCTCACACACACCAAGAAAATCGTGTGGATATTTGTAAATTCTGATTTACAGTCAGTGTGTCAGATTTGGATGCGGATGGGTGGCTAAGGCAGTGACAAGCTTGTAGATAGGATCAAGGGTGGCACTCTCCACTTCCTAACATGCATCTTCTTTGCTCCCAGTACCTGTTCCTGACCTTCCCAAGGATTGTCTTCTTGCTGGGCTTTGTCGTGGTGCTGAGCTTCCTTCTGGGGGGCTACCTGTGTTTTGCTGTGTACCTGGCTGCTACTAATCAGACCACGAATGAGTGGTACAAAGGGGATTGGGCCTGGTGCCAACACTGCCCTCTGGTGGCCAGGTCCTCATCAGCCGAATACCAAGTCTACCAAAACATTTACTCCCAGGGACTTTGGAACAACCTCCAAGAGATCTTTCTACTTGCAGGCCCATGTTATGAGAGAAAGAAGAAATAAATGGAAAGAGTGTTACTGCTTATCAAATATAGTATACATTTACTTATACATATGGATACTTATTGTCTAGGCATTGTTTGGTGTCGTGTGTTTATAAGTCAGCTGTTTAGGTTTTGTGGTGTATAAACCAGTTTTCAGTGGGAAGGAAGACAGGGTAAGCCAGTGTTTACATTTTTGCCAGTGGCTGTGGCAGATCTATTTGTTTATCCTCTGTTGGAACCCAGCACCACTGAGGTCCTACTGCATGGGGTGGGGGGAGCATCACTTGTCCAAGGTTGTAGGTAACATTGGGACCTTGATCTCACTACTCTGGGCACCTGGACAAGAATGGGTCTTACAGCCATGTCCCCAGATGTGAAGCAGGATCTCAGTGACCCAACACCTTGGGGTTGTGCCTGGCTGCACCCTTTTTATGTCTCTTCGTAGTCTGTCCCTGTCTCCTGGGGGGGGGGTTCATAGCCCCTACCACATCCTCACGAAGGCTTGGCTTTGTGCCAGCCCAGGCACTTTCAGTACTTGTGCCATCTGTCTTGCCCTCCACTGGCCTCTTCTGGCCATACTCTTTTCTGCCTTGTTTTAAAATGCCTGAAGTAAACTGCTAGCTAGTTCAGCGGTGAGATGAATGCTAGAAAAGAGGCTTATATAAAGTGCTGATGGGCTTTAGGAGGGTAGGTGGGTTTTCAGGAGCAGGAAGCGGGTGGACCAGACCTTGAAGGCTACCAAGTTTTCTACAGGCCATTTCAGGCAAGGTGGAGGAATCAGCAGCAGCCAGTAAGGCCTGGCCTCAGGAGAGGCCTGGGGAACAGGAACCCTGTGGGCAGAGTGGGCACTGAGGGGAAGGAGGCCTTTACCAGGTATCATTTGTCCAGAGAAACCTGTGAGTTCGGAAGAGACGCGATTTTTTTTTTTTCCTCAGCGGGGATCTAACTGGTCCTTACTCTTGCGAGGCAGATGCGGCGCCACTGAGCTAACTCTCCAGCCCTAGATGCAATTTTAAAATGAACTGCCTGGGATGGTAGGGAACCGAAGACCGCCTTCCCCTGCCCACGCCCTGTCCTGACTCGTGGAAAGAGCTGTGAAGGCAAAAGGCGGAGGCTTTGAACGCCGCGCAGAGCAGGCCTGTGAGCCTGGGAAAGCCTCCGCAGTGGCTAGTTGGCGGTTTCGGTGTAAATCTCCACTCACTCGGATCCCGGGGCGGAGCCTACCTGCCCAGCACGCCGTCGCCAGGGGGCGCCGTCCCGAGAGCGCGTACCCGCTGCCTGTGATTGGCCCCTGCGGGCCGCCGTCCTCGCTTTGGTGTTCTGCCGC
>NW_022900929.1:2680243-2698077 GCF_012274545.1 Fukomys damarensis
CGCCCGGGCGGAAGTGGGGCGCGCGGGGTACCTGGGCACCATGAGTGATATCCGCCACTCGCTGCTGCGCCGCGACGCGCTGAGCGCCGCCAAGGAGGTGCTGTACCATCTGGACATCTACTTCAGCAGCCAGCTGCAGAGCGGGCCGCTGCCCATCGTGGACAAGGGCCCTGTGGAGCTGCTGGAGGAGTTCGTGTTCCAGGTGCCCAAGGAGCGCGGCGCGCAGCCCAAGGTACCTGTCCCGGCCGTGCCCTTCCCCTGGATGACAGGCGCTCGCCCAGCCCCTCGGTTCTTGCCCCGGGTTTTGTTCCTGCAGCAGTCCCCCATTCCCCTGCCCGGCAGTCTTGTGGCATTGCCCAACCTAGTGTCTAGTTTGCAGGCTGTGACAGCTGCGACCCAGTGTTGTTCAAGGAGAAGACTTTGGGGGCTGTCCACTTATCTCATTAAAGCCCTGTTTTCTAGAATTCTAAACCATGTGGGCTATCCTGTCTGTATGCTCCAGGGTGATACCTAATGACTTTTTCCTGAGTTTAATCTCATCATTCTACTCCCTGGGACCTGGGTTTCTGGAAAGCATCCCGGGGAACATAATATATTCCCTAACTTCTTACTGTGTGAACAAACAAGCACGTGAATGCCACATTTCTCATAGTTTTTTTCCTGGATTTGTTTTACAGAGACTGAATTCACTGCAGGAGCTTCAGCTTCTTGAAATCATGTGCAATTATTTCCAGGAGCAAACCAAGGACTCTGTGCGGCAGATTATTTTCTCATCGCTTTTCAGTCCTCAGGGGAACAAAGCTGATGACAGTAGAATGAGCTTGTTGGGAAAGCTGGTCTCCATGGCTGTGGCTGTGTGTCGAATCCCGGTGTTGGAGTGTGCAGCCTCATGGCTCCAGGTACTGCTCTGGAAATAGCCTTCCTCCCGAAGTCTCTGAAGATGAGTTTACTTCATAAATGTTCATTTAATTGGATTTCTTGAGGAGGCCTTTTCCACATGTATTGTAGAATGTCCTTTATCATTGCTACCCTGTGTACTGATACCCGTATTCCAGTCCCATTTTTATGTACAGAGCATTATAATTCTTGAGGGCATGTTTTGGCTTAATTTGTTACTGGGGATTGAACCAAGGAACTTTACGCTGAGCTACATCTCTAGCCCCATCTTTTTTTTTTTTTTTTTTTTTTTTTTTTTTTTTTTTTTTAAAAAAAAATTTTTTTTTTTTTTTTTTTTGGTTTAATTGTGAGAGGGGGTCTTGCTAAATCCAGAGTGCTGAGATTACAGATGTGTGCTGCCAGGCCCACATAAATTAAGTTTTTAAAACAAAATGTTACATCTTCAGACCAAGTGAAAAATCTTCTGGGGGAAAATAAGGTAGGATTTTGAAAACTATGTATGCAGTCTTAAAGATGAGATTTTAAAAGTCATTATATATTATATAAGTTATAGCAATGCTTACCTGTTATTAGAGGGTTGTTCTCTATACATTTAGATCCGTAAGCATGTGTTATCTCATATAGTTCCAAAGTGATATCATGCAGTTGATAACTTAATGAATATAGTGAAGGAAAAAGTATATATTTACAATAAATTTAGTGTTAGGAAGTATTTTAGAGGATTCATTTTGTTTTGTTTCTGTGGTACTCTACTTTTATTTTTTTTAATAAATTTTATTGTGTCCCACCACTCCCCTCCCAAGTGCTACTCTACTTTTAGAGTGATTGTTGACCAAAAATTTGTGTGAATGTGTTCCTTAGCCAAGCTACCAGAATGTACTACATTCAGTTTCATAAAGCTCCTTTATTTCCAAGTACTTGAAATCTTTTCTTTCCCAATTTAATTAAATGTTGTTTAAAAAATAATTTTGCTTATCCATAAAATTTGGCCAGCAAAAACATACTGTTAGGTGTAGTGTGCAAGTAAGTCACAGTGAAACATATACCTTAATTTTTCTCAATTCAATTTGTGCTCTGGAGCTACAGCTTCCTTAGCAACTGGTGAATGTGGCCTGAGCAAATGATAGGCTGGTATATACAGGGGAAGAGAAGGTATATACAGAGGAAGGTGAGGATATAGGATTCAAAAGTATTAGAGGAACCTGTCAAAGAGAATAGGGCTGTAAGAGGAATTTGGAAAGTGCCTCTCAACAAAAACATTTTCCTCAGAATCTCTTCAAAGTGGTAGCAGCTGTTAATTTTTTTTGTTTTTGGTTTTGGTTTTGGTTTTGGTTTTGGTTTTTGGCGACAGGGTCTCACTATGTAGTTCAGACTGCTCTGGAGCATTGTGTGGCCCAGGTTGGTCTTGAACTTGCAGCGATCTTCCTGCCTCAGCCTCCTGAGTGCTGGGATTATAGGCGTGCGCCACCACACCCAGCGCAGCTGTTAATTTTTAATCTGTTAGTGTCTCACCTGGAATCCTGTAGGGTTACAAAAGTTGTCATTTTCTCACCTGAAGTCAGAAATCATCTTTCCTAAGTAAACTTCAAAGCCAGGATTGGCAGACTCTATGTAAATATTTTAGTCTTTGCAAGCCATGGAATCTCTTGCATCTACTCAAATTTGCCCTCACAGTGCAAGAGCAGCTTTAGACAGCAGGCAAGCAAGTGAGCCCACCGTGTCTCCATGAAACTATTCCGAGAGGCAGGAGGTGGAATGGATTTGGTCTGTGGGCTTTAGATTGCTGGCTCCTGCTTCAAAGGAAGCTGTTAGCATCCTTCTGCACTCTGGAAAGTAGCTATGCCAGTTCTGGTGGTCCTCACTGTCTATAGTTGCTACCTGCTAACTCATGATACCTGTAGTTACATGGCTTATGGCTTTTTTCCAGCGAACACCTGTGGTCTACTGTGTGCGGCTCGCCAGGGCCCTGGTGGATGACTACTGCTGTTTGGTGCCAGGCTCTGTTCAGACCCTGAAGCAGATATTCAGCGCCAGCCCTCGCTTCTGCTGCCAGTTCATAACATCCGTCACTGCGCTGTATGACCTGTCATCAGGTAAAAGAGAAACGTGATGTAGCCATCAAAAAAGCTTCAGCTGATGGCTGGTCTTAGTTCCCAGTGAGTGCTTTGGCCCTTTTTCTTTATTTTTGGCCTAAAGGTAAATGTGTGGGCAGCTGGACCTGTGCAGTTTGCCAAGAGGGAAATTTTCTTAGTGTCCCCAGTTGCCTGAGTTGCAATGGTGTAAGTGGCAAATAGCCCAAAAAGCCAGGTTGGAGTCTGGTGAGATGTGGCCTTCTCCTCAGAAATATGACTTCTTTTTTATCTCCCACTTTTTATTTTGAAAAAATCCAGAAAAGTTACAATAGTACAATAACCACTCATATACTTTCCAGCTAGATTGAACCTACGTACACACTGAGCTATACCCCTAGCCCTTTTTTTAAAAAAGCAATATTTTATTTTGAGATAGGATTTCTCCATATTACCAAGTTGCCTATGCTGGGCTCAAATTTGTGACCCTCCTCCCTCATCCTCCCAGAGTGCTGAGATTATAGGCATGTACCACAACACCCAGCTCTGGTGAGCAGCTTTGTATACAGAAGCTGGCTCAAAGTTTGATTTTTTTGTTTGTATTTCAAGTTCCTCTACTCTTGCTGCACAGAGGACTGACGAATAATTTAATTCTTCTAGCAGTGTGAGAGCCTGCAATGACATTTCTGTTTACATTTTCTGTTCAGCTCAGTATTGGTCTCTGCCAGCCCTCTGACTGTATTTGAGCCTTTGTAATCTTTTTTCTTGCTGTTAACTTTTTAGCTCTTGAGAAAGTTTGTGTGGCAATAGTGTGGACATGCAAGCACATACCATATCCCCACACTAGTCCCACACTCTCTTGTAGAGCACTTTGTCACTGGGGTAGGAGGCAGCTCTTGTGGAGCAGTGCCACCCTCCTAACAAGAAATCATCCCTGGTCTCCTGCAGGGTTTCTTGAGAATGCTTATTACCTGGGTCCTGTGTTCAGGCCTGTGGTTTTCTTATAGGAAAGATTTAACTGAACCCAGTTCATAGCATTATAGTTGATTTTCAGATCATCACTTGTTGCAGGCCAACAAAACAGAAGTTGGCCTTGACATTGGGAATGGATACATTAGTATGTGGAACAGAAAATAATGTTTGAGATGACTGCTGACATGCAGAGTGTATCTGAAACATTGTGTTTTTCTCATAAGCTGGTGTGTGTCAGTTGTTAGTGATTCCCCAAGCCACTGGCGCATGGTGGTGATCTGGGAGGGACAGGCCTAAAACCACTGTCAGAAGAGTGATGGAAGCTATCCTTCTGGTAATGAGAGCACCTGGGTGAGTCCACACCTTCATCGCAAAAGGAAGACACCTCATCCTGCAGTGTCCTCCTGCCTAAGTGGTACAGAGAACTCTGGTCTCATTTCCTAAGTGAAGGAGTCACACACCCATTGCACATGCTTAATTGTGTGCCTGAGTTCAGGCTTTTGGAGAGGCCTTTGCTCAGACCTGGGGTATACTATGGAGCTGTGGGTGTGAGCCTGGTGTTGCCTACACAGAAACATCTGTAGATTTTAAGAGTCTGGATGCACAATTGCCAAGTGAGGGTTATAGACAAATGCTGCTACCTGCTGCTGCTGTCACCTCACATCAGCAATGGCAGTGTCTTAAGAGCAAATGGTCAGCAGGAACGATCTTGAGGCAAGACCCACTACAGGAGATAGAGCAGCCAGCAACCTTCCTCCATCATGTGCCTGGCTTCCCACACTGTCCTCTTCCGTGTTTGGCTTTGAAAGAGTACTGTCATCCTTATCTTCCCTGCAAACTGGGGGTGCACTGCCCCAGAAGTGACTGGGGACACAGCCAGCCTGTAAGCTTGGCATGCCAACCCCAGGATGGGTGATGTGGCCTGGTGGTCTAAGAGCCAGGCTCCTTTAGGTCAGACCTGAGCTTGCCATGTACTCCTGATGTGTCCTAGGAAATTATCTAGCATCATTATACCCATTTCCTCATCCTCTGGGAATAATTGATGGAGCTATGTCAGGATTTAATGCATTTGTCTGTGAAAAGGACTGAGACCAGAGTCCAACATAGGAAGTTCAGCATCAGTATCAACATTCATCCTCATTATTTTCTCTCTCTAAACCCTGGAGCTTGCCAGGTCTCAGGGATCACAGGCAATCAAGCTGTTGCTTAGACCAGAGTTCTGGCTTTGGGGCTGGGATGGTTGTTGGCAGTGGAAAGATGGCTGGCAGGACAATTTTTTCAAAGCATGGTGGAGTACTAAGGAATTATTAACCTAACAGTTACTTTTCTGAGTCTCTACTTTGGGCAGAGGCTCCTGGACACCAGGGATGTAACATTTACTAAGCCTTCATGGGGTGGATGTTCTAGCAAACAAGACAGAAAATAGGCGAGGCAGTAGTGATCTGAGTGGTATTTTTCTTAAGGCATAATTCCCCTACAGTGCAGTGCATGGGGTAAGTGTAAAGTTAGATGTGTTTTGACAGATGTATACATTCATGGAACTGCTGCCCAATCAAGGCAGGAATGCTGTGAACTTGAGGATCTGTCTTCCTTTATCCACTTCTCCCTTCTGTCCTTAAGACCAAGAACGCTTCTGACTGAATGGTCTTTGTTTGCAGATGATCTCATCCCACCTTTGGATTTACTTGAAATGATTGTCAGCTGGATTTTTGAGGATCCACGGTTGATTCTTATCACTTTTTTAAATACTCCGATTGCAGCCAATCTCCCAATAGGATTTTTAGAGCTCACCCCACTCATTGGATTGATCCGCTGGTGCGTGAAGGCCCCCCTGGCTTACAAAAGAAAGAAGAAGCCCTGTTTGTCGAATGGCCACATCAGTAATAAGGTCACAAAGGACTCAGGTGTCGGGATGGACAGAGACTCCCATGTCTTGTACTCCAAACTCCACCTCAGTGTCCTGCAGGTTCTCATGACACTACAGCTGCACTTGACTGAGAAGAATCTGTATGGGCGTCTGGGGCTGATCCTGTTTGACCACATGGTCCCGCTGGTAGAGGAGATCAACAGACTTGCGGATGAACTGAACCCCCTCAATGCTTCCTCAGAGATAGAGCTCTCGCTGGACCGGCTGGCACAGGCTTTGCAGGTAGCCATGGCCTCAGGAGCCCTGCTGTGCACAAGAGGTGAGTACTTCCCTGCCAGGCCTCCCAGGAGTGGTGGCAACACTGCCTAGGCAGAGAGAAAATAGGAACTCCTAGACAGACATTGGTTTTTATTCTTTTAGGACTTCTTTCCTTCTGTAAATGCAGGGGATGAGGGTGGAGATCTCAGTTTGTCCCCTAGTGGTGCCCCCTCACCCTGCTGTCCCTATCACAATCCTCATGTGCCGTCAGTGTGCTATCTGAACATCACCTGGCTCTTCTGGCTTAGGACTGGGAACTGGGCATGAGGAATCTTTTTTTCCTGCGGTCCCTTTTTCTTAAGGCATAATTCCCCTACAGTGTAATGTATGGAGTAAGTGTAAAGTTAGATGTGTTTTGACAGTTGTATACATTCATGAAACTGCTGTCCAGTGAAGACATGCTCCCATTGCCTGTTCTGAAGGTTCTGTCATTCTCCTGCATTTCAGTCCTTGAGTCTGTCTGAGGAGTGGCCTGGTGCCAGAAATCCACTCTTCTTTGGTTTTGCACTGTTGACTCAGTCACAAAGGTGGCCCCACTCAATGGCTGCTGGTGATGAGTGTCCAGTCTTACCTCTAATTCTGGAGTGGCTTGACTGGCTACACAACGAGAGCCTTGCCCTTGATTACTTTCCCAGCCACCTAACCATTTGCTTGGTGGCTTCTTTTATTTTGGACCTTTTTTTTTCTATAATAAAGTTTAATTGGGGAGGAGGGTGGATTTAGCTCAGTGGGTGCCGCTGCCTGCCTTGCAAGCACAAAGTCCCAAGTTCGATCCCTGGCACCAAAAAAAAAAAGTTTAATTTATAAATTAGGTATAGTAAGATTAGCAACAGTAAAATGGAACAATTATAACAGTATGCTGTACTGTGCATTGTGGTGCACACCTGTAATCCCAGCACTTGGGAGGCTGAAGTAGGATTGCTGTGAGTTCGAGGCCAGCCTGAATTACACTACAAAGTGGGACTCTATCAGGAAAAAAAAAATTGTGTGCATGTGTGTAAGTGGCAAGTTACCCAAACACAAGCATTTCAGTACTGCCACAGTCAGTCACCCTAACGGACCCAGTAACTAATGGGTTGGTAAGTGTATGCTGTGTGGATATACTGGAAAAAGTGTGGTGATTGAGACTGATCAAGATTACGTCAAAATACCCTGCAATTTTAAATTTATGGATTATTTCTGGAATTTTTCATTTATTATTTTCAGACTGCAGGGAACTGAAATCACAAAGTGAAATTGGATAAGAGAGGACTGTTGTGTCTATTTCTAGAAAATTATTAGCAACAAATGGTGTTATCATTTTGGATTTTCTGGGGTGTTTTTGTTTTTGGTACTGAGGATCAAACTAAGGACCTTGCAGGCACGGTGCCACTGAGCTAACTCCCTGGCCCAGTGTTACTATTTTTGAATAGCACTTGAAGCGGTTGTTGAAGTCTTATTGTCTTCCCTTTTTTTGTTTTTGTTTTTTTGGTAGTACAGGGGACTGAACCCCAGGCCTTTGCCCTGAGCTACATCCCCAGCCCATTTTTACAGTTTTTAAAATTTCAAGACAGAGCCTCACTAAGCACTAAGCCCAGGCTGGGCTTGAGCCCACTGTCCTCCTGCCATAACTTCCTAGAGTACTGTGGACCACAGGTTACACCACCATGCCTCATCTTCACTTTTTCTCTTGTTTTGTTGTTTTGTTGTTGTTGTTGGTGGTGTTGGTGTTGGTGGTGGTGGTGGTGGTGTGTGTGTGTGTTTTATTTTGTTGGTACATTTTAGATATACGTAATGATAACAGGAAATTGTACCTGTACATTATATATTTTGCTGCTTTTTTTCCCCATTCCCCTCCTTTCCCTTCAAACCTCCCCCACCTTATTTATAAAAGCTTTGTTTCCATTTTTTTCCTTTTCTTGTTTTTTTTCTTTCTCTTCTTTTTTTTTTCTCAAACTGCCCCACCCAGTTCTTCTTTTCCTTTGAATATTTTCTTCCTGTTTGACAATATCTGTTAAACATTTTGGTCCTCATGTACACTTTCAGTTTCTCACATCAGAGGAACAATTTAACATGTATGTCTTATTTATTTAACTTAAAAGTATGGTCTCAGTGTGCATCCATTTAGCCAGAAATGTCTCTAGTTTATGTTTCTTTGTGGCTGAATAGTAGTCCATTTTATTTAAAAAAAAATAGTCTTCTTTATCCAATCACCATTTGATAGGCATTTGGGCTGTTTTAAAGATTTAGCTATTACAAATTCTGCTGCTATAAACGCAGGTGTATACAGTGTACACATATCACTGTGGTAAGATTTAGTTTGTTTGTTTGTTTGTTTGGTACTGGCGATCGAACTCAGGACCTTGTGCTTGTGAGGCAAGTGTGGTGCCATTGAGCTAAACTCCAGCCCGGTATGATTTAGTTTTTTGAGGAATCTCCACTGATGTTCCCAGTGGTTGCACCAGTCTATACTCCCACCAATAATGGAGAAAGATTCCTTTTCCCCCACAGCCCCACCAGCATTTATTATTGGCAATGAGGTGGAGCAATCCATTAGTCAACCACTTGGACTCCTTGAAGTGGTAACAATGGAGGTACCAAAACAGAGGAAAGAGGCTCTGGAAAAATCAAATCAGAAATTAATTCTCAGATAACTACAGAGATAATGACCATAAGGAAAGACATGCTTAGTAACTCAAGAGCAGATACAGATTAAAAAAAAAAAAAAATAGAGGAGCTGAAGAAATGATGAATACCCAGCATAGGAAAGAAATGGAACACATGAAACACATTCAGGCAGTTATCTAAGGAATTAAAATTTTCCATTGAAAGTTTCCACAGCTGAATAAGTGAATATGAGGACAGAATTTCAGATACAGAAGACAGGACTATGGTTAGTGAACATGAAAAGAAATATTTTTTAAAAAATACCAAGGGACCATGAGAAATCAATCCAACAGCTACTAAATGATGTAAAAAGAATAAAAGATTGATGGGAGTCAGTGATGGAATAAGAGCACAAAAGACTATAAATAAACTATTCAGAAGTAATTGCAGAAAACTTCCCAAACAGGGAAAGAGAATTTGACATGCAGATAAGTGAGGCATATAGAACTCAAATTAGCTGTGATAAAAAAAAAAATCCACACCTAAGCATGTGATAGGATTCCAACACACGGACAAAATATTGAAAGCTGTTAGAGAAAAGAAATATATCACATACAAAGGAAGCCCAATCAGAATCACAGCAGACTTCTCAACACAAAACCCTCAAGGAGAGTGTGGAGCAAAGTATTTCAAGCCCTAAAAGAAAACAACCTCCAACCCAGATTGATGTGTCCTGCAAAACTGTCTTTCAAAATTGAGGGAGAAATAAGATACTTTATGACAAAGAGCACCGAGGAACTTCACGAATACAAGCCAGCACTCCAAAATGTTCCTTTGGACCCATTTTTAAAGCAGAAACTGCGGAAAAGGGGAACTGAATTTCTAAAATAATTTCTGAAAATACGTAGTATCAGGCACTGTTGCTGACTTGCTAGCATCCTAGAAAAGAACCACCTCAGCAAACAGTTCATCTTATCTCCAGTCTGTTGCTAATCATATGTCTCCTTAATTGCAGATGACCTGAGAACCCTGTGCTCCAGGCTGCCTCATAACAAGTAGGTGCCTTGTTTGCTGGCATTGCTGGGACAGGGTGTCGGGAGGCAAAACACAGCCAACCCCTTTGTCCTGGGTTCCGTAGGGTGAGTTGTGCTGCAGGGTTCAGAGCTTCTTTGTAAGGAGCCCTTTGGGACCTGATGATAAGTGGGAGCAGAAACAACAGCTTCACCCACATGAGAAGAACCTTAAGTAGAGCATAAACATGGGCTAAGCGTCATGGGAAGAAACCAGAGCCCACCTCACTCAGTCTGCTTCTGTTTGGTGGGAGGGCAGATGCTGGTGACACTGAAATTACACTCTTGGGGAAAGACTGCACAGCCACCAACCCAGAGCACAGGGTGTCGGTTACATGGGGGCTTGGGTTTCTGAGTGATGCTCTGTGTGGTTTGCGGTGACCTCGAGCAGTCTTTTCACCTGCCTGTGAGCCTCAGTTTTCCCCTTGTAAAAAGGGGGACAGGTACTGTTGCTGCCTCCCATGGTGGAATGAAAGAGTTGGTGTTTGTAAACTTCCTGTCGTCATCCCTACCACATGGAATCTTTTCCATAGCCTCAGTTGTGCTCTGGAAAGCAGGAATAGGGTTGCACACTGCTGCTTCCTGTCCTTGTAACCTTGGGCAAGTTCCTTGTCTCCTGTCACCTGTTTTCTCATCTCAAAAAAATCATAGTTCCTGCCTCAGGTTTCCCTTGCCTTGCTACACCATAGGGCTTTGTGAAGACTGAGTGAAAACCCAGAAAGTTCAATCCTCAGTACCACAAAAAACAGAAAGCTTTTGGAGCAGTACTTGGGGTACGGTATTAGCAAGTGTTAGCTGCTGTCACCATTGCTGCTCCTGTAATAACTTAGGATTTTCACTTCTGTGAATCTGTTCTTGGCAAAGAAGCCAGAAAGTATGTGCACAAAAATGTCTCATACAAATGCAATCTTGTAAGCAGTAGACACCTGAAAACAGCTTAACCAGAGCACAAGGAGAATTGGTGAATTAGCCCCATGATTCCTCAAAGGGTCGAACATTATATATCCACTAAAAATAGTCATTGAGGCAGCTGTGCAAGGATATGTTTATAGTTGAAGGCAGAACTGGGCAATTGGTAGGATTTTTAGTGTTCTTTCCCAACTCAGGTTGGTCCTTAACGAGGAGGCACAGGGCTCGAAGATTGGCTCTTGGCAGGTAGTGTGGATCAGGAAGTAGGGCAGCAGTAGCTGGACTGTGACTGTCATGGCCCCCCGGGCCTGGTCCCCTGGTTTTGTCAAGCCAATGAATCTTGAGTTTCTTTTTTCTTTTTTTTTTGTGGGGGGGTGTTTTTTTTTCAGTGGGTCCTGGGGATCAAACTCGGGCTTTTGTGCTTGCAAGGCAGGCAGTGGAACCATTGAGCCAAATCCCTGGCACTTCAAGCCAGTGAATCTGAACAGGAGCTCATTGAGACAGAAATGTGCAGAACTAGAGGCTGGGGCTGAGCTAGATGTGGAGGAAGGGCAGGTTTATTCCATGTTCAGGGACCCTGTTGTCCAGCCTTACTGATAGGATCTTCCGGTGAAATGGAAGTCTGTGGGGCGGGGCAGTGCTTGCTATGTTCCACACAGCAGGGTCATGCTGTCCCAGGCCAGCTCTCCTCCAGGAGACCCCCTGCTCTTTTTCTTCTGAGCCCCAAGAAAATTCCTTGGAATTTCACTCAACAATACTTTGAATTCTGGTGGTCTCTTTGGTATTACTCAACTTCCCAACTAGACTGAAAATACTTTCAATAGTGTCTCTGACAGGATGTGTAGGTTCAAACAGAAAATCTTCATTTTGTCTCTGTGGTACTGCTTGGGTTGGTTAAATTTTTTATCAAGTTTCTTACCAAGTGTCATAAAAAAGTAAATATAAGTGAAAGGAAGGTGCTACTGACCCCGTGCCTGAGGCCCACCTGAAGGTTTGGAGCCCCTTTGTGCCGGAGCTAGGTGGGTAGGGGTCAACTGTGATCAGCCAGCCCCTTCCCCTGGGAGAACTGGCCAGTGGCCAGAGAGCTGGCAGTCCACCTGGAGGACAGGCTATCACAAGATACAGCAGCATCACTCTGGCAGTGTGTTGGGGAGGTGCATTGTCACAGGATGAGGGGCAGAGGGAGAACCAGACCTGGCAGCCTTCATGTGGTAATAGGAGAGACTGGCATGGACCCTCCAGACCAGCAAGGCTCAGATTAAAGTAAGCAGTGCCCATTTGTCAGCCGCAGAGTGGGAGGCCAGGGACAAGTTGGGGAAGGAGGCCTGTGTCCTCAGCATGAAGAGCAGTTTCTGATGGGGAACAGCCTTGGGGAGTCAATTGAGGCTACATGAGGAGAGCTGAAAGTGGTAAGTGATGCTGGGAAATTCTGCTGATCATCCTAGAAGGCCTGGAGCACAGAGGAGAAACCCTATGTGGAATCTCAGAAGGATCCAGTGAACTGGACACAGTAGTCCAAGCCTGTAATCCCAGCACTCTGGCAAACTGCAGCAAGAGGATTGCAAGTTTGAGCCCAGCCTGTGTGATTTAGACACTCTCAAAAATAACAAATGGCTTAAATAATAGTAATAATAATAAATTTTAAAGTGAAAAGGGCTGGGAATGTATCTTGGTGTAAACCCTGTGGGTTCGATCCCCAGGACCACCAGAAAAAGGGAAGGGAAGGGACAGGCAGCTGGGCAGGGTGTTTGCAGATAGTAGGGGTCTAGGCTGCCAGTGGGGCAGGTGTTCAGGGAGACCTGGGGCCAGGCCTGGTGGGGAAGCTGTAGTGCTGGTGTAGGGGAGCATGTGAGCCAGATGGGCTACAGCTCTGCAGGTTGGGGGCAGTGGGCTCTGTAATCAGGGGGGCTGGTATCAACGTATAAACTGTCAAGGGAGTGCTGTGCTGGACTCTTCAGGCTTATTTGAAAAGCTGGCTTTAAAGGTATTGATGATACTTGAATTTACTTAAAATGCAGTTATTAAGAATGACTTTGAGAGCTGGGCATGGTGCCATTGGGTCTGTAATCCCAGCACTCAGGAGGTTGAGGAGTTCCCATGTGTCCCACAACCTGCAGTGTAGACTCCACTCCACAAGTCACTGCTGGGTTCCTGGCTTTCCCCCTGTTGGTGCCTCCTCTGGCTAAATCTTGCAACCCTGGGTCATCTGCTGATCTGTTCCCCACCCAGTAGCTCCCTCCCTCCTCTTTGCTCAGTAATGTCCAGCTGCCTGGAAGCCCGTGTGACGAGGCGTCTCCATGTCCTGGTAACAGATGCAGAGGAACAGAGCAGACCCCAAAGCATGAATGCTGCAGGACAAGGTTGTGACCCTGGTGATCCTAATGTTTCTCCTTGTTTCTGCAGCCTGCTCCAGCTAGTGATCTCCGGCCCAGTGCAGCAGTCACCACACACAGCACTCCCCCCTGGATTCTACCCTCACATCCACACGCCCCCACTGGGCTATGGGGCCGTACCAGCCCATCCTGCTGCCCACCCCGCCCTGCCCACGCATCCTGGGCACACCTTCATCTCCAGTGTGACGTTTCCATTCAGGCCAATCCGCTAGGCCAGCCTGTAGTGAGCTGTCTCGCGGCCATGTGCCTTCTGCACCCGGGTTGAGGGAACCTTCTGGAGAGAAGGGTGCTGGCCCCCCAGAAGAGGAGCAGGTGGCCCCTCCTGGCTGGCAGAATCATCTTCGTTTGAAGTTCCAAGTTGTCACAGTCCAGGTACCTGCCTGGTCACATTCTTAAAAATCCAGATTGGATGGATGAAAGGAAAACACACAGCCCTCTGCAGGGTGCACTGCGAGTGTTTTTAATATGCTGGTTCTGCAGGCCCTGGCTCACCTGCCATCATTTAGACGAATCCTCAGAGCCTGTGCCCAGAGGAGCACTGAGGAGAAGTGTGCGTCCGTCTGCTCGGCCTCTCCTATGAATGTGACATGCCCCTGCCACAGTTACCGGCTCCTTTTGCAGCTCCGTGAGCTCAGAGTGCAAATGGTGTGACCCAAGCTCAGGCAGCACCGGTCGCCGCTCACAGACATCTGTCAGAGTTTCCTGTTACCTTGTAAAGGAACTTCTGTTTTATCGGGCCTCTCTAAATTTTCCTTTCATATGTTCAAATAAAATTTTTCTAAACAGTTTTATAGACTTCATGGGGGAAAAAAATTTTTTTTCAGGAGTGGAGATTGAACCTCACACCAAGCAAGTGCTGTGCCACTGAGCCACAGCCCAGCCTAGTGGGATGTATTTTAACAGTGTAATAAAGTTGAACTGTGGGGTTTCCTCCCCCGTCAACAATGATTACATTAAGAAAGTTGAATGTAAGTTTTTAATCTACTTTTGAAAGAAGCACTGTAGTGTCCCAACCCTGGCCCCCACCCAGCCTCTGGGCTCTGCTGTCACTTAGCTCTCTACCACTGTGTTGCTTCTAGTCCATGTTTTTTCTTCTCTCAGGTAAAAATATAGCCGTTGGGATTTTTAAAAATCTTATTGAGTTTATTGGTACCTTTTAAGTATACAGTACAGTTATATTCATCATTGGAATCTTGTACCCTTACATGACAGATCTTGGTTCTCATTTTTTCCCCATACCCCTGCCCTCCCTTCACCACCTCCACCCTCTCCTATTTACAGAGACTGTGTTTCCATTTTTTCCTCTTCTTATATTTTTTCTGATTTTTTTTTTCCTTTCTTTTTTTGAGACAGAGTCTTGCTGTGTAGTTATGGCTCCTCTTGTACTTAGCCCAGGCTAGCCTTGAACTCAGTGAACCTCCTGCCTCTGCCTCCCAAGTGCTGAGTTTATAGGCACCACACCACTCTTGGCTTTCAGTGGTTTTTTGTTTTGTTCTGTTTTGTTTTTTTTCTAGTATGCTGTTGGAAACTTAACTGCTTTGAGTTCTCATTAATTTGAGGAAGAAGGAAAGCTCAGCGACCATGTCAATATGGCTTCCCTAGCTTAAAAGTGAGAAGTGCAGTTGGTAACAGCAAACAGAGAATGAGAGGGCTAAAATTACCTTGTAGGAAAGGAATTAATCTTTTCGTTTATTTACCCTTCTATTCCTGGTTGAAGGCCATGTCCTGGAACACCAGACCAAACCCAGTAGCCTTGCAGAGTCCCGGGAGAGAGAGAGAGGGAGAGGGAGAGGGGGAGGGAGAGAGGGAGAGGAGCTGAGACCTTGCATATTAGGGCCGTCTTCACTTGGCAGCAACCATGTGTTCTTGCTCAGGGACAAGATCCCACAGCTTTCCCAGCCCCTGGAGTGGCAGCCACAGCCGGGGCAAAGGAACTGGCCTACAAGGTGAAGTTCTTCAGGAATCATTTTAAATTGCATTAAAGGGCCATGGACATAAAGGACCTTTTGAGTTTGATTTGATTATTTCTGATTAAACATGCTTTAAGTAAAACCTGCTAATGTCAGATCCCAAACTGCAGGAGAATGTGTGTGTCTATTTCAGTGGGACACTTTTGAAGAGGCTGAAAAGATCAGCACCCCGGCCAGTTCTTGGTACTTTACTCCTGTACAAAGTGTTTCAGAAAGAACTACAAATCAGCTCAATGTTACTTTCTTTTTCCTGTTTATCTCTGATCTGTGCAGTCTCCACCAAATGTTTCTAGGAGTTGGATGTATTTTAAATCCTCTCAGATCCAGGATTTTTTTTTTTTTTGATACTGAGGATCGAACTGAGGACCCCCCCACCCCCGCTTGCGAGGCGGGTGATGGTACCATTGAGCTAAACCCCTTGGCCCTGGTTCTTGCCAAAATAAAAAATGGAAAGAAAGCCACTAGCCAGGCAAGGTGGTACACACCTATAATCTTGACACTGGGAGAGTGAGGCAGGATGATCATGAGTTCAAGGCTAGCCTGGGTTATAGCAAGATTTTTGTCTCAAAATACTAGAGCCACAGAGTTCCTTTGGTGTCATTCTTTTTTTGTTTTTGTTTTTTGAGACAAGGTCTCTAGTGACATTCTTAACAGTCATTAAATCAACCTACTAAAAATGGAGGTGGAGGCTGAGTGTTCTCACATTCTCCATCTTGTCCTTATTAATGAAAATGGTACTTCCTATCTAGTAATTATTATGTGCCAGGCAGTTAAGGGTTTTACCTAACATTAAAATTAATATATGAGAAAATATTTGCAATATATAAAATAGTGTATCTATAGAACATATGAATACACATTAAAAGGCATTGAAGATGAAAGAAATGAATAGAAAAAAATGGCTAATAAATATGGACAGACTGGTAACCAGGGGAGTGTAGATTATAGGTTTTTCACTGCCTAGAGGTATACAGCAATGTCAAGTGGCAAACTGGTTTATCCACTCTTGAGAAATTAATAAAATGGCCTTGTGACCCAGCAACTCCAAAAACAAGGATATTCAGTGATAATTTGCTACAGTGTTTGTTTTTAAGAAGCAATTTTAGTGAGCTATAATTTACATACCTAGTTGACTGATTACAGGTACAGGTATTCTGGAAGGCTGAGGCAGGAGTTTCATAAGCCCAGCCTGGGCAAGTTAGCAACATTGTGGGACCCTGTCTTAAAAAAAAAATTTTTTTATTTTTTGGTACCAGGGATCAAACGTCAAAAAAATTTTTTAAAAGGATGTAGCTCAGTGTGAAGGTCCTTGGTTCAACCCAAAAATAATAAAATGTAAAATTCAGTGGTTTTTAGTATATTTATGCAGTGGTATAATCATCACCACTATATTAGAACCTTTCATCATCTCCAAAAGAAACCCTGCCTATAAGGAGTCACTAACTTGATTCCTAAGACTTGGGCAACCACTGGTCTACTTTCTGTCTATGCATTCATCTTTGCTGGGAATTTCATACAAATAGAATCACACAATACATGTGATTGGCATATTTTATGTCATAGCACAAGTCAGCACTTCCTTGTTAGAGCTGAACAATCCATTACCAATACCACATTTTATCCATTTATCAGTTACCTCAAAAAACCCCCCAACATAAAGAATGGCGGGAGAAAGGAAAAGGGATGTTTCCACCTTTGGGCTCTTTTTGAATATTGTTTATGTGTAAGTTGTGTGGAGATGTTTCCAATTTCCTTGGGAAAAAATATACAAAATTGCACAGGGTATTTTTTTTTTTAATAAGGAAAATCCAAATATGGCATAAGTAGCCATCCGCAGGGACCTGGCCAACTAGTTGTGAGCTCATGGGTCCTTAGGGATCAGACTGGTGATGTCAGTGGGTAATGCTGCCAGGATTAGACTCCAACAAAGACTGGGTACTCAGCTAAGCAGAACAAATTGCTGATCGATGCCATCTGCAGGCACCTGGGCCAGAATGAATGTTGCCAAGACTATAAGTTATCAAGGGGTGAAAAATCAGTTTTTAAAATTCTGTATTTTCTTAAAACAACAACCAAAAAACAAAAAAACAAAACAAAACAAAAAAACCCAAAATACCTTTCGAAGTGTGGCGTTCAAAATCAAGATAGTCAAGCCAGGTGTGGTGGCGCTTGCCTGTGGTCCCAGCACTTGGGAGCCTGAGGCAGGAAAATAGCTGTGAGTTCAAGGCCAGCCTAAAAGACTCAAAAAATCATCAACAACAACAAAAACAGACAAAAAAAGTCAATATAGTGATGGAGAGTGGCTTATAATGTAAATGTCATGCCAGGATTTATTGCTACATAAAACACGCTCGTGCACACACACACACACACACACACACACACACACGGACTATTGGGCTTGGTTCCTCAACTACAGATTTGCCTTTCCTGTCTTCCCTTTCTTCATTATTTATTCTCTCCCTTCTTCTTTCCCTCCCTCCCTCCATTCTTTTTATTTTGGGTTTGTTTTTTTGGTTTTTTTTAGATAAGTCCTTGCTATGTAAGTTCAGTCTGGCCTCAAACTTGATGTGAGCCTCCTGCCTCAGCCTCCCAAGTGCTGGGGTTATACGCATGTGGCACCACACCTGGTCAAATTTATTTTATTGACTGAAGTGATGGAGATAAGGTCCAGGGCCTTGCCATTGCTAGGCAACTGCACTACACTGAGCTATATCCTAACGCTTCCTTCTTTTTAGATATGCGCTCACTGTGTAGCTCAGCCTGGCCTCTAACTTGCTATC
>NW_022900929.1:2698681-2707141 GCF_012274545.1 Fukomys damarensis
CACACACACACACACACACACACACACACACGGACTATTGGGCTTGGTTCCTCAACTACAGATTTGCCTTTCCTGTCTTCCCTTTCTTCATTATTTATTCTCTCCCTTCTTCTTTCCCTCCCTCCCTCCATTCTTTTTATTTTGGGTTTGTTTTTTTGGTTTTTTTTAGATAAGTCCTTGCTATGTAAGTTCAGTCTGGCCTCAAACTTGATGTGAGCCTCCTGCCTCAGCCTCCCAAGTGCTGGGGTTATACGCATGTGGCACCACACCTGGTCAAATTTATTTTATTGACTGAAGTGATGGAGATAAGGTCCAGGGCCTTGCCATTGCTAGGCAACTGCACTACACTGAGCTATATCCTAACGCTTCCTTCTTTTTAGATATGCGCTCACTGTGTAGCTCAGCCTGGCCTCTAACTTGCTATCCTTCTCCTTCAGCCTCCAGACAGTGCTGGGTTACAGACATGCACCACCATGCTCAGCCGGAAAAGAGGTTTTCTCTCAGGACTTTAGATCCTGTGCTACCACTGCTGTGATAGTGTGGTTAGCTGACAGGTCCTGGCACTGAGTAGGACTAAGAAGGGAAATACAGAGATCCTTACCCCACTTGCCTATTCTGGGGTCCACTTATTCCAGTCTTGTCTATGAAGACTGGGTCTCTTGGAGTTTTCCTGTCTTTGCCTGCTATAAGTTCCCAGCTTCAGGCTAACAAGGCTATGGCCAGTAAGAAGCAGGAAATACCCAACAACCCAGAGCCATCTGCCACCTGGCTTCTCTTCATGTTTTTTGTCTTTCCTCCCCACCCCACCTTAGTCTTCAGACATTTGTTATGCGTTTTTCAAGTTTTTCAGTTGTGATCAGCAGGAGAAGCAGATGAGTCCCCTCTTACCTCCTCAGAGATGTTCCCCACAGGTGCCATTTGCTCCTTCTTTCCTTGCATGTATCCCCCACATGCCCACTTTGGGACATTTCTGTTGACATGTTATAAAACTGCGGTGGAATCAACTTCATCTGGGGCCACAGTGATAAACTCACAGCCTGGTTTCTGCAGGTCAGCCCCCTCTTGAGCCCCAAATACCTTGGCACCTTGGTGGCATGCGTATTGACTGCGGGATTTCAAGTGGCTGATTAGATGCTGAGTTCTTCTCCTAGTGGCCCTGGCTCGTGGGCTGGATGGGGAGCCCCAGGCTGGGGTGAGAAGAGAAAGGGCCTGCCATGGATTCTAAGATGGACTGCCCAGGCCCATGTCTCCCTGAGGATCAGAGGATTTATTCTGAGCTGCAGAGAGGCTGAGGCAGGTAGTGCTCAGCTCTCTGCCCTCTTCCAGATTCCCTCAGCTAAGAGTGACATCTTGCCAAGGTTATGCCAGAGTGTTCTGTGTCTACTAATGGACACAGGTGTATGAAGTTTCTGTCAGTTGACCCCGTTTGTAACAACTCTGAAGAACCATACTGGATGCTAAAGTCCCTGTCGGGTGTGTGTATATGTGTGTGTAACCGAGACTGCAACACTGTCCAAAGCCTCCCTCACCCCAGTGCTTCCTTCTCCTTTCCCTTCTGCTTTGTAGAACCCTCTATCATGAAACTCCTGTGTGCTAACTTCCTTCCCAGAATCAGCTGCCCAGGTGTATTGCTGGGGAAAATGCCCAACACAGCAACTTAAATAGGAAAAGTTTAGTGGGGCATGGTGGTGCTCACCTGTAATATAAGCACTCTGGGAGGCTGAGGCAGAGGGATCAAAAGTTTGAGCCAGCCTGTCACCAAAAATAAAAGATACGGAAGGAGAGAGGTTTAATTTGGCTCATGGTTACAGAGGTTTCAGTTCATGCTAAGCTGGCTCCAAGCAAAAACATCATGGCAGAAGTGGGTGGGGGAGCAATACTGCTTAGTACGTGGCAGCAGGGAGGCAGTACACAGGGGAAGAGCACCTCCAAAGACATCCCAGTGACTCACCTTTCAACAGCACATTCAACTGTGACAGCAGTGAAATCCTCTGATGAGTATAGTGCCCATAGGGTCCAATCGCCCCCCAAGCTTCTTAATCTAACCAAGTTGACTGACACACCAAGAGACCAAACCTGACAGCCCCAGGCATGTTCCTCAAACCAGATAAATGCAAAACACTGGTCCCAAGGCAGAGATGAGGCCACATCAGCCAGTTTAGCAGCCTGGGTCAAGCTTCATTTTCTCCAAATGAAAAGGTTTGAGTTACACACACCAGGTATTTCTCTCTGGGCTGCTCTCCAGTTTTATTGACCACAGAAAGTGAGCTGTGTTGGCCAGACCATTCCTTGAGAACAGGTTTCCAATCCAGTAACACACATGGTACTCCTTCTTTGTTCCTGGAGGTTCAGTGCTGCTTCCTGACCTCAGCTGACCAAACATCCTTCTGTTCCAGCTCAGACTAAGAGGTCCACTTGATCGGGCTGCTCACAGTCACACCTGGCCAAGAACCAGCTCAGTGATCCTGATGCTTCTGTCACTAACCCATTTCCCAAATCAGGCAGGGGGAGATCCACCAAGCCTTTATGGGAGAGAGTTGAGAGGGATGGGGGACAGATTTCAATTTGATTTCATCTCACAATTCATTCAACAAACACTTATTGGATGTCTATCATACTAAGTCCTAGGAAGACAGTGGAGACCAACCCAAACTTCTTGACTTGCATAATTGGCAGTTTTGTGGGTGATAAAGACCCTAATCAGATTTTAAAATTAGAATCATGCCAATGTGTCCTAATCCACTCTGGCTGCTTTTTTTTTAAATGCCAGAAACTTGGCAGCTTATAAACAACAGAAATTTGTCTCTCACAGTTATGGAGTTTGGGAAGTCTAAGACGAAGGTGCTGATGGATTCAGTGTCTGGTGAGGGTGTTCGTCCTGGTTTATAGAGCACCGTCCTCTTGCTGAGTTCTCAGAAAGAGGCTGCAGGTCTCTCTGGACCTTTTTTATGGGGACAATAATTCCATTCAAGAGGATTCTTCCTCATAACCTAATCATCTCCCCAAAGCTCCACCCCTAGGACAGCAGTCCCCAAGTTCTTCGGCACTGGGGGCCAGTTTTGTGGAAGATAATTTTTCCAAAGACAGGGGCTGCTGGTGTTTTCAGGATAATTTAAAGGAGTACACAACCTCGGCCCTCACCTGCACAGTTCACAGTAGGGTCTGTGTTCCTATGAAAATCTAATGCCTCATTCACCTGACAGGAGGCAGACCTCAGGTGGTGATGAGAGTCACTGGAGATACAGATGAAGCTTCGCTCCCTCACTATTGCTCACCTCCTGCTCTGTGGACTGGTTTGTGGCAGCCTGTGCCACTCTCAAGTTTGCTACTCTGCCCCAGTGCGTACTCCAAACCTTCTTCATCACATCCAGTGAGATGCAACTTCCTGCAACCCCACAGCCACACTCCAGGGGTAGCTCTATGTCTAGGGCATTCCACTTCCTATAGGGCCCTCCTGGCCCATGGCTTTACCTTTTACATGACTTCTCCATCAGCCACAATGGAAGCTAGAAGACAAAGAAGAAGACTTTGACATTCTAAGGGGTAACAAGTGCCAATCTATAATCTGTTTTGTCAAATGGTAAAGACAGCTTAGAAATAAAGAGTCTCTGGAGAATTGCTTATTCAATTAAAGGCTGAGAAGTCTCCACCAAGTAGACACCCAGGAGAGCCAATATGTAGTTCCACTTTAAATATGAGGGCCTGAGCACATGGAGAAGTGATGGTGTAGAGTCTGAAAACTGGCAAGCTCATGACTTGAGAAAAGATGGTTTCAGTCCAAGAAAGACCAGTGTCTTCACTCAGCAAGAGAAATTCCCTCTTACCCTTTCTGTTCTACTCGGCACTTGATGGAATGAGGTCCACCTACATGTAGGAGGGCCATCTGTTTTACTCAACGTCCTGGTTAAAATGTCAGTCTAATCCAGAAACACCTTCAAAGACTCACCCCGAATAATGTTTGGCTAAATGTGTAGATACCTCATGGCCCAATCCAGTTGACACATAAAATTAACAGCATGGAAAGGTTTCCAAAGATATACTTGCTGTATACCTTTTCTTAAGACTGCTAAATAGTCCTCTCTGCCAAATGAAAGTCAAGATAATCAGTGCTAGCTGTAGTGTCAATCTCAGTGGCTTAGCACCAAAATATCTACATTTCCAATATGGGTTGCCAAGGGTTCTGCTCCACAAACTTACTGAATGTTCCAGTTTTAGTCTGTTGCATCTTGGTTTGGTTTCCATTCTTCCATGGTCTCTTCAGTTTTGCAGGAGGCTGAAAGACTACAAACTATACTTCCCAGTCTCACTGGCCAATTGGCTTCTGGGTATATTCTGGGTCTGAGTTCATGAGATGCTACTCATGAGATCTCTGAAGTCTGGGTGGGACTGAAGACATTTCCTGCTTCTAGTGGCACCTTAGGTTGTGGCTGGCAAGTCAGGGCTCCTAAGTTCTTGCTGTATAATCATATTTCCAACAGCAGCTAATGTGGCTCCCATCATAGCACTTAGAACTGTGTATCTGTAATTATCTGAATAGCTCTCTATAATATCACTCTCTCATTTTGCTTCTCTGAAACTAGGGATACTAATCTATGGTATGCTCATATTCTCTTTAATGATACTGCAGCACTTTTAATATGTTTGCAGCAGTTTTGCTGTACTCAGTATTCTGTTTAATTATCTAAAAATTCTTCTCTTTTCCTGGCTGGAGTTTCCCAGGCAGACAAAGGCTCCATGTGGAATACATTTCCTCCAACACCACTGGAGCAGGAGAACAGAGATGGAGGTGGCACCCTAGCTTCTACCTCCTACGTGCTTTCGCTTAGGAGTAGCCTATGTCAACTGGGCACCATGCCTGTAATGGAAGCACACTGGGAGGCTGAGGCAGGAGCATCTCAAGTTTGAGCTCAGCCTAAAATTAGCAACTTTAACAAGACCCTGTCTCAAAATCAAAAAATTTTAAAAGGGTTGGGATATAGCTCAATGCAAGGACCTTTGGTTTTATCTGTAATACTGGGGGGGGGGATAACTTATGCCACTTCCCTTCACAGCCTATTGGTCAAATTGGTTACTTAATCCCACTTTCAACAGGGAAGACTTGGAAATATAGGCAAACACTTGGAATATTTGATGAGTATTAAGTGTCTCTTATCAGAATGAGCTAATCAAGACAGACCAGGGATTTAGCTCAGTGGTTCCACCACCTGCCTCACAAGCCCAAAGTCCTGAGTTCCCAAGTTTGGTCCCTGGTACCAAAAAAAAATTTAAAAAGACAGACTAGATATGGTATGAGAAAACTGGAATAGTGCAAGAGAATGTGAGGGAGCCAGAAAGTCTCCAAGGAAGCCCAGACTGACAGGACAACCAGCCCAACTGGGGTCCAGAGGCAAGAAGCCCTGGAAGGATGAGTGGAGGGTACAACAAAAAACAGTGGGAGGTGGGTTGAGAAGAAGGGTTTACAGAGCCAAAGAGGATGGACATGGGAAGATTTATTGAGCAAAGAATAACAGAAGGTAACTAAAAAAAAAAGACTTCACTGGGCTCAGCCACAAAGATGTTCACATAGGTATAATTATGGAAACAATTAAGTGTAGATTTAACCAAAACTGCAATAAACTGTGACCATCAGAGTCAGCACTGATTCCACAGGTTAACGGCAGAGTCCCCAGTGTGACTGCCACACACAAGCTCCAGGTTCCCAGGCCACTTGCGACAAACTGGCTACATGTTTTTTTGTTTTGTTTGCTTGCTAGTTTTTTTTTGTTGTTTTTTGGGGGGTTTTTTTTAGACAAGGTCTTGCTATATAGCCCAGGATGACCTCGAATTTGTGGTAATCCACCTGTTTCAGCCTCCTAAATTCTGGGATTATAGTGTGCCACCATACTTGGCCATAGCTACAAATTTGTAAAGTTCCCATGACCTGCTTAGGTTTAATCATTCACTAGAGCACTTCATAGAAATCAAGGAAGCAGTATGTTACTGTTATAGTTTTCCTTTAAAAGATATAAAGCAGGACCATCCATAGTCCATGAGGAGGCCTGTGGGGTGAGACCTGGGAGGAGCCTGAAGGTGTCCCAGTGACACCAAGGATTTAGAAGCTCTGTTGGGAACCAAGGCAACCACGGGTAAAGTCTTTATTACACAACAGCAGGATAAGAGGAAAATGTGTGTGTGTGTGTGTGTGTGTGTGAATGTGCAGTTTAAAGAGTTATCTTTGCCAGGTGTGGTGGTATATGTCTGTAATTCTAGCACTCTGGGAGGCTGAGGCAGGAGGATGACAAATTTGAGCCCAGCATGGGCAACTCAGTGACTTAGCAACACTCTTCCTCAAAATAAAAAATAAGAAAAAGGCTGGGGATGAAACTCAGTGTGAAAGCCCTGGGTTCAATGCCCAGTACCACAATAAATAAATAAATAAAATAATCTTTATCTTCCAATAGATACTCTTCAAAATGTAATCAATTGACAACATTATATACATGTGTTATTTTAAAATATGGCAACATACTGGACGTGGTGGTGCATGCCTGTAATCCCAGCACTTGGTAGACTGAGGCAGGAGGATTGCTGCGAGTTCGAGACAAGCCTGGGCTGCATAGTGAGTTCCAGAGCAGTCTGAACTACATAGTGAGACCCTGTCTCAAAATTCAAAATGTAATCAATTGACAACATTATATACATGTGTTATTTTAAAATATGGCAACATACTGGACGTGGTGGTGCATGCCTGTAATCCCAGCACTTGGTAGACTGAGGCAGGAGGATTGCTGCGAGTTCGAGACAAGCCTGGGCTGCATAGTGAGTTCCAGAGCAGTCTGAACTACATAGTGAGACCCTGTCTCAAAAAACCACAAAAACATGGCAACAAATACAGAAAAATGGAAATAGACTCAGAAGTGAGGTAAGTTCATTGTTGCTAATGGCCATATAGAACCATTGGGACATTCAGCTAGGTATATCTGTTGCCTTGAGAAAAAGTAGAGGTTAAAGGAAAGAAAAAAAAGGGCAGCTGTTGCACCAAGTGCTTGATGCCAGAAGGGAAACAGGGCAGGGAGAAAAGCCTACTGCAAACACCGGTGGGAGTGGGAGAAGAAGGCAGAGCCTGCAGGGGTCACAGCAGGGGTGGGGGCAGGTGGGCAAAAGCAAGGGGTTTTCCTCCTAGGTGTTTTCCACCCAGCAGTCCAGAAGGACCATCCAGGAAGGCCTAGAGGCAGGAGAAGACAAGGAGTTAGCATCTGTTGGGAGACCAGCTCAGAGCCAGGCAGGGCACGTTTTGAAAATGAGGGAGCCCTGAGGCAGTGTAAATGCTGTTGGAAAGAAGCCAGCAGAGGGAGAGGTTAAAGGTTTCAGAGGTAAGGCCGCCTGAGGAGGAGAAGGCAGAGGCAGCTCTGTCCACACAGTCCTCCTAGGGGAGGGGAGGTGCACACTTGCCCCTTGTCCAGGTCTCCCCTGCCCACTCGTTCCTGTACTCCTGGCTGGCAGCTGCTATCTTCACTTCACAGACAGAAGGGAACACCACACCTGGTCAGCTGGCTGCAAGAAGTCCTGTGTACCAGGATTATCCTGTACCCCAAGCCAGGTTTTTGTTGCTACTCTCTGCCCTCTGGAGCAGCTGGTGTCAGGGTGAAGCCTTCAGAATGCTGGCTTTTTGGGTAAGGGAGAGAGCGCCAGCCCCAACCAAACTCCAGTGTCCATGGGGATCAGGAAGAATCCAAATGCGCAGCAGTGGTGGAAGCAGGGAGACAGGGCTGTGAGCCCATGAGGGTCCTGGTCCCCCTCCAGTGGGTATTCCGACTCCACCCCAGGAGGCTCTCTGTCACCAAACCTTTGGGGTTTTCAAGAGAATTTGAGCATCAAGATTTTTGTGTTTACTGTTCAGATGGGAAGACAGTAAGGCAAAGAGGGGACATGGAGATGGTCAGGTCAGCACTCTAAGTGAGGAGGTCCCTGAACCAGCCAGGAAACAGCCTGGCATGTGGGAGAGAGAAAGAAGCCACAGAGGACATGGCCCAAGGAGTAGGAGAGAGGAACCTGGAGGAGGCAGATGGAGGAGGGCCTGACCATTTGACCTTGTGGCCAAAGGAAGGCTGCAGGACACACAGAGACAGGGGCCAGCTCTTCCAGTTGAAGAGGGTGGCTCCGATGGCCCACTGGATCCATCTGGGTCACAGATGCTGCCTTGACTGTCCCCAACTCCCTTCCTGCCTGTCCCCACCAACCCAGCGGTCCAAAGCGTGGAGAGAGGTTTGTTGTCTGTAAAGCCTGCTGGGGCCTCTTCATTAAGGAGCATCATTTAATTAACAGCTAATAAGCGCCAATTTGTACCTCCGCTGGGGTGGGAGAGGTAGCGACCCAGGCCCTCTGCCTGTGTCCTCCAGGGGGTGGCACGGTCCGCCGGGATCCCCCTCTTGCCGCACCCATGCAACCACAGTCGCCTACCGTAGCGCGCGGACACGCGCA
>NW_022900929.1:2707616-2712793 GCF_012274545.1 Fukomys damarensis
GGCCATCCTTTGGGGCCGAGCTAGGGCCCCAACACGGACCCTGCTGCGCGCGATGGCCCCCCGGGGCGACCCCTGAGCCCCGAGGGGATCCGGGTCTCTGCCTGTGGCCTGCGCCCCCACCTGAAAGTCTCCACCAACTTTTGCCCGGGAACTCCACCCTGCCCCTTCTCTTGGCCCAGGGCGACTTCGGCAGCCCTGACAGCCTGGACCCTCCGGAGTGCCCAGAAGGGTCTCCCGGAGTGGTCGCTGCCTCCCTGGATGGAGGCGCCTCCAGAAGGAGCCGGCTGAATGCTGTCTGGCCTTCACCTTGCAGCCTCTGCTGACCACACCTCCCGAGTGCAGGGGCTGCGGCCCACCTGCCACCGCAGGAAATGCTGTCCCAGGTGAGGCCCTGGGGTGCCTCTCTTAGGAAGGTTTGCACTGTCTTTCCGAAGGCCCAGGGAGCGGGAGTCAGCCCAGGTGGGGGAGAGGGGAGGCTTGGATGTGGGGCCACCTCTGCAGGGCGGGTTCAGGAGTGCAGGTAGGCTGGCAGCTCCTGTCCTGAGCTACAGCCCTCTGAGCACCTGCCTTCTCAGGAGCTGGGGTGGCCTGCCGGTGGCCCTTGAAGGCTGGGTGAGCTCCCAGAGCAGAGCTCCCAGAAGGCCTGGGGAGTCCGAATGAATTGACATCCTTTGAAGGCTGCAGGGGAAATGTGACATGGACATTCTTTTGCCAGAGAACACCCTGAATGTATCTTTATGACTCTGGCTCACTGCCTTTGGAGGCTGATTCCCTCAATCGTGTCTCAATGAGGAGTTGCCACCAGCTCTGTTGGGGCTGATATGGAGCCCCCTGAATAGCCAGGAGAAGCTGTCACCTCCCACATTCCTTCCTTCCTCTCAGCACAGCCGGCTCCCAGAGACCCCGGTGTGACCGCCAGGATGGAACTGGGGCCTGCATCAAAGACCTTCGTGTTGGAGCTTCGATGTCTTGCGGATGGGGGCCCAGGGCCTGACACCCTCTCAGGTGAGGGCTGGGGGAGGGATGATGAGACCTCCCCAGCAAGGGTCCTTTGACAGAACCCAAGGCCAGCTGTGGCAGAGAAAGGTACTTTGGCGTGGCTGGCAGCCCACACCCACTCACACCTGCAACTTCTGCTGCCTTGAGTCACACTTACATGTTGGCCCTGGGATTTTCCCAGGTGGCTGGGTCAGCCTGAGGTCTTGCTGGCAAGGGGACCCCCACACTGGTGCTGGCTGGAACTTGGTCCCACCTGCCCCACAGTCAGGTGTCTCCACTGTCCTTCTACCCAGACCTGGCTCTGGTCTTCAGTTCCTGGATGTACTCTGGGGCAAAAATATTCTCCCCTTTGCTCCTTGTGCCTCAGGCTTGGACTCTGTCGTCTTTCCCTAGTGGCCTCTATCCCTGCCTATTTGTCCTAGACCACTGCTTCTCTCTGTTTTTCTCCACCTGATGCCAGAGGCAAATGCGCTACCAAGTCTTCCAGGAGCTCTCCCTCTGGGACCCATGCTGCATGAGCCTTTTACCATGGCCGTCATCAGGACAGCCTTCTTCCTGTCGGTGCTTTAAGGGCACTGAATAGGGTCCAGGGCAGAGTTGAACAGAGTTTGCAAGGACAGATGGAATCGGAAGGGTTGATGGGGACATGTGGATTAAACAAAGTCTGTTTTTTTTTCCCTTCAGTACTGAGGATTTTACCCAGGGCACTGAGTTATGTCCCCAGCCCCTCTCTTTCTTTTCTTTTCTTTCTTTTTTTTTTTTTTTTTTTTTAAATTTTCAGACAAGATCTTGCTAAGCTGCAAAGCTGTCCAGGCTAGGCTTGAACTTGCTTGAACTTCTGCTGCAGTCTCCCAGAATGCTGTTATTACAGTCATGTGCCTGGCTAGGATTCTTCTGATTTATAAATTTAACTGACAAAAATCTTGCAAGGGTATACATATTAAGCAACACTTAAATACATATTTACAAATTGTCTTTGATAAAAATGCTGGAATTACTGCCCCAGAAAGTCACAGTGAGAACGTGACTAAGCTAGATATGAGAGTCACACAGAAGTATAATTTGTCCCTGTGGCTCCCACAGGAGGTTGGAGAAGAGGGTGCCTAAGAGACCTCAGACTTGCTGTAGGGAGAGGTTTTCATGGTTGTCTTCATCCACTATCTGCATACCCCCAGCCTGGTGTGAGTGACTCTGAAAAACGCACTCTATGATCATTAGCCTAAGCAAGGATCATTAGAAATGTTTTTCTAAAAGAGGATGATATGCATGTAGATATCCTTTGGTTTTATTTATTTATTTATTTATTTTTGAATGGGGATAGAACTTGGGACCTTGCACTTGCAAGGCAGGCAGCGGCACCACTGAGCTAAATCACCAGCCCGCCTTTGGTTTTATTAAATCAAGATATTCCTGGAGAAATGGCCAGAAAGCAAAAATTCTATCAGTCAAATCACTGCTTTCCATTACAAAATTTAAAATAGGATCTTGTGGAAAGAATATATGTTGAAATCAGATTTGGAAATAGAGAAATTCCTAGGTTCATACACGTAAAGAATTAGGGTTTTCTGATAGTACAATATTAATATTTAGAGAAATTGGATTTGGGCATTGTGCAGAAGAAGTAATGAAGAACTCTTGTGTTTTTGTCTCACCCCTCACCCAATACTAAGGCTCTACATTGGTCCTCTCTGGACTTCAGTGTTCCTGAGAGAGACATATCTCCTTTTGCAAAAAGGGAAACTGAAGTTCCATGAAATTAATTGGTCAGTCTCCATGGGGCTTGGTCCTTTTTCATTCTTGAATGTCAATCCAAAACACTTTTAGTCAGAGTGTTTCAAACACAGCTAATTGAATACTGAGGATTTCCAAGTGGGGAGAATTTTTAAGCATCTGCCAGGCCATAGAGAATATTCCAGGCTCTTGAACTAATTGGAAGTCAGGTTCTGAAGCAAGGGCTGCCCACCTGAAACCTGGTTTCAAATCACCAAAGTGATTTCTCAAAACTGTTCCAGGAAGCTTTGAAGTGCTTATTGTTTTCAGAGAAGTTGAGCTCATTTATTGAAGGTGTGTCCATCACTGAGGTCAGAGTTCAGCATGGGATGGATGGCTTCAGCCGCTGGAATGGTTGGCTCTCTGATTTCCAGTGGATGCGGATGAAATGCAAGTGACTCTGCAGAGAATGGTGTTGGGAGCTGTTGGCACATGTCCTGGTATAGTTGCCAAGATCTACGCTTGTATGAAGGGAAGTGTAAAGAAGAGGTCAGGGAGTTGGGGACAAGAGTGAAGTGACCAACATTCCCTTAGGCATATTTCTAAACCTCCACCCCTGGCATTTCACTGTCTGCCATGCTGCCACTGTCACTTGATCTTTTGGGTCTCTGCTGAGCTCAGTGCATGAGCGGCTGTGTGTGGAAAGGGTAAAGGGCAGGTCCTGTGAGACTGGACCAGACAGCTGCCTGTAGATCCTTCTCTCCTGGCCATTTCCACTACAGGTGGCAGATGTGGGAACGAGAGTCAAGAGGAGGAAGAGGGGAGCAGCAGCCCCCAACTACCAGCAGCGTCAGCCCCAAGACAGGCCAGTAACATCACTGAGGAAGCCCAGCCAGGACAGCAGGAGTTACAACAGCAACAGTTAGAGCAGCAGCCAGAATTGCAGCAACAGTCACAGTATGAACCACAACACCAGCAACCACAGAACCAACTACTAGAACGTCAACCAAAATTACAACAGCAGCAGCAGGATGGGCAACAGCAGCTGCCTGAACTACAGCAGGAACTACAGGAAAACCACCAACCTGTGCAACAACAGAAACTGACTCCACAGCTGCAGCTAAATCAACAGCATGGACAGGTGGAACAGCTGGTGCAAGAGCAACAAGTGCAGCAGCAGCAGCAGGAGGAGGAGGAGGAGGAGGAGGAGGAGGAAAAGGAAGGGTTACAGCAGCAGCAAGTGCAAGAGCAACGATTGCAGCAGCAACAAGAACAGGAACAGTTACAGCAGCAGCAGGTAAAAGAGCAACTACTGCAGCAGCAGCAAGTGGAAGAGCAACTGTTGCAGCAGCAGAAACAGTTACAGCAGCAGCAAATGCAAGAGCAACTGTTGCAACAGCAGCAGCAAGTACTACAGCAGCAACAACTGTTACAACAGCAGAAACAACTACAGCAGCAACAGTTCCAACAGCAGGAGGAGCAGCTCCGGCAACAGCAGCTACTGTTGCTGCAGCAGCAGGAACAGTTACAGCAGCAGCTGTTACTCCAGCAGCAGCAGGCACAGATCCAGCAGCACCTCGTGCTGCAGCAGCAGGGGCAGCTCCAGCAACAGCAGCAGGAGCCTCTGCAGCAGCCTCCTGCTGCATTGGACCCAGAGGAGGAAGAAGAGGTAGAGCTGGAGCTCATGCCCGTGGACCTGGGGTCAGAGCAAGAACTGGAGCGGCAGCAGGAATTGGAGCAGCAACAAGAGCTGGAACGGCAGCAGGAGCAGAGGCAGCTGCAGCTCAAACTGCAGGAGCAGCTGCAGCAGCTGGAGCGGCAGCTGGAGCAGCAGCAGCTGGAGCAACAGCAGCTGGAGCAACAGCAGCTGGAGCAGCAGGAGGTGCAGCTGGAGCTGACCCCCGTGGACCTGGGCGCTCAGACGCAGGAGGTGCAGCTGGAGTTGACGCCCGTGCAGCCCGAACTACAGCTGGAGCTGGTGCCCGCTGCTGCAGGGACTAACGGGGCCGCGGTCCCGGGGACCCCGGCGGCCGTCGTGGTGGCACCTCCGGAAAGGATCGGCCAACCATCTGCGGGGAGTGCGGCAAGGGCTTTAGCCGCAGCACGGACCTGGTTCGGCACCAGGCCACTCACACGGGCGAGCGGCCGCACCGCTGCGGGGAGTGTGGCAAGGGCTTCTCGCAGCACTCCAACCTGGTGACCCACCAGCGCATCCACACGGGCGAGAAACCTTACGCCTGCTCCTACTGCTCCAAGCGCTTTAGCGAGAGCTCAGCGCTTGTGCAGCACCAGCGCACGCATACAGGCGAGCGACCCTATGCGTGTGGCGACTGCGGCAAGCGCTTCAGCGTCTCCTCTAACCTGCTGCGGCACCGACGTACTCACTCAGGCGAGCGACCTTACGTGTGCGAGGACTGCGGTGAGCGCTTCCGCCACAAGGTGCAGATCCGCCGCCACGAGCGCCAGCT
>NW_022900929.1:2713027-2726972 GCF_012274545.1 Fukomys damarensis
CGCCCTGATGCGTGACCCGCGCGCATCTGGGGACTGGAGGGCAGGGAAGCACGCGGGTGACGCGGGTCGCTTTCACCTGTGAAGCCCCCCTTGCGTGCACATGTGGAGATGGCCAGACGCCTTGCTCTCAAGTTCATGGTCTCCTGGAGTATCCATGGAAAAGAAAAGACTTCCATCATCCTCCGGATTCCGTGAGAAGTTCCAGATTCACAGATTCACACTCACACCCCCCCACCCCATCCATCCACAAGATTTAAGATAGCACAGGGGGAAGCCAATTGCTAAGGTGGAGGTGGCCACATTGTTTTTCTTTCTGAAAAAAAAAAATCAGACTTAGAAATAAGAGTCACCTGAGAGATAAGATATCTACATGGAGAGACATGCAGGGAGATGAATCTTGATGAGAACCATTTCAAGGAGAAAAACTGGGAGGGTGGAGAAACTTACCTGGACCAGGTAGAAAACTGGCCAAGGCATTAAATTGTCCTCTTGGTGGCAATTGCCTTGAAAATACATGCTATGATGGAAATGCATCAGGGTGGATACGATACTGATGGAAACACTCGTGTTTACAACTGTGTGCACCAAGGCAAAGTGCAAACAAATGCCAGGAAGCCCTACTGTGGATGGAAGTTAACCTTCCTTTTGGGGTAGCCTGGGGTTCTGCTTGGGCAGGTCGTAGAGGCATTTCTAACCCTCAGCTGCCCCATTCACAACCCCCCTATGGCCCTTTAGCATCTCCTGGGGTAACAATCTGTGGCTAATACAGATAACATTTTGGGGTTCTCTGCAAGGTCTAGAAGAGCCTCTTACCCCCACACAGAGCTTGGGACAGCCCTGCCCTAGCTCAGGTTGTTCAGATGCTGCTCAAGGGATTGGTGCTTGACACCAGGATCAGGGGGCCTTCTGGACCAGGTTGGAGAGGAGCTGCCTGGCAGACCCTGCCTCCTGGCTGGAGGAATGGGAAAGATACACTGAGGACAAGGATTGGGAGCAACAGAAAAGCTGTTTACCAAATCGTCTGGGACGGGCTGTAAGAGCAGCAGCAACTGCTGACTTCGCACAGTGGGAAAGCAGGTTGGGGAAGAGGCCACCGGCTACCTCTGGCCCCCAAGCACGTCTTGCTCTACCTGATGCCCCATGTGTGACTGCTTGATTTCTGCCCTCTTCCCTCCCTGCTTCTCCTTTACTAACACAACCTGCCACGTTTTACACATGTGTTGGTAAGTGAGAAACAAAACGTGAAAAATAAATTAAAATGAGCAGTGTCTTGTCTTTATGCTTTTCACTGGATTTGTCTTGCCACATGGTGCCTTGTTTCTAAGGAATTTGGGGGGTGTTCTAGAGCAAGGCCCTTGGCCAGTCCTCACCCCTGACTTTCCCTTTTAGCTTGTGTGATCCTTGTCCAGGGAATGGGCATATGCAATAAACCCTCATGGGAGGGACAGACCAGAAGGTAGATGCTTGGGGAGGCAGGTTTCAGCACCTTAGAGTCCAGATGTGGTGTAAAGTGCTGGGGTGGTGTGGAGCTTGCCACTGTTGGAAGGCCACTTGGGGAGAGGGAGTCATGAGGCCTGGTGTCCCCTCGCAGCCCTGAGTCCTTGATTCCCCCCACCAGGGATGGAGGATTGAATAGGGTCTTTGCACTGAGCTCCATCCACAGCCCTCTTTTGAGACAGGGTCTTACCAAGCCACCAAGCCTCAGCTCTCCAGAGTGTTGGGATTACAGGCATGTACCACCATGCCCAGCTCCCTGAAAGTCCTGGATTATTAGATTTAGCTAGCCAAATCCCCTTTGATCCTTTTTGGCCACTCTTGTGTTCCCCTGGCCCCAACTTTCATTCACAACTTCACTAGGAGATGGACCTTGGGCTGCTGGAGCCTCTTCGACCCATGTATGTAGAAAAGCTGTATGTCCCTAAGGAACTACCTCCCCTTGTCAACCTTTAACCCATTAGAATAGTTATGCAGGGACAAGCCAAGCCAGTCAAGATGGCAGGGAAAGGGCTTGCCTGCAGGATCTGATCAAAATTCTTAGGGTTTACATTTGAGACTGTGTGTGTGGTACTAGGGATTTAACCTAGAGCTTTTCCACTAAGCTACACCCCCAGACCTTTTTATTTTTTAGTTTTGAGATAGGGTCTTACTAAATTGCCCAGACTGGGCTTGAACTTGTGACCTGTCTGCCTCAGCCTCCCAGAGTTCTGGGATTACAGGAGTGCACCACCATACTGGCTTGAGACCACTTTTGCACCCTTGCTTTGCCTCCTTCCCTTCCCTGTCCCATTCTCTCACTCTGACACCCCTGGGAGCAGGTCCTGCCTCAATTTCCCAGGCCCCTGGGGAAAGGACTGCATCTGCACAGGGAGGGTCAGGATTTCTCACCAAGGATGGGGCAAGATTCAGCTGCAGGAACCAGGAGACCACACCAGCATGGATGCTGCTCCCACCAAGGAGCTAGAGCATGCAGGGGAGGGGGCCACAGCCTCTTCAGAAAGCTCAGCAGGGGCTCTTCCCTGTGGAAGGTCAGGGCTCACTCTGGAGGTGCACTCATAGAACTGGACTCTCTCATGTCAATGAAGATGGCAGGATCCTGGACTAGCATGGCTGGCCACCAGGGCAAAGTGGACACAACTACAGAAGTGGGCAGTAAGGACCTCTTGAGAGTGGCATCCAGGAGCATATACCCAAGGGGGGTCTTTGGTGGTGTGTAGTGACCATGGTGCTTCCAAGACCAAGAGGGATGGGTAGCCAGCTACTAGGGCATTGTTTGACATACACATCCCACAAAAAAAGTTGAGTGACCATGAAGGACATTGTTAGCTTTCCCAGTGGAAAGTCACAATGCCTACCAGTTTCTAGATCTGAGAGTGTTTCCAGATCCAGAGGAAGTGGGTCCTCACAGAAGAACTTTATAAGTCTACCGTCTAAGTAAACAGAGATAGCAGTGATTCCTTCAACTCTTTCCCATAGGGCCTGCAGCCACTTACCCCAGTGACATTCACCATGGAGATGGGATGTCCCTATCAGGGGCCCTGACCTTGCAAGGGTAAGGGTTTCAATCACCCACTTAGACCAGACCCCCTCCAGCAGAAATGCTGAAGGCTGGGAGTGTAGAACAGGGCGGAGAGGCGGGGGGGGGCAGGTCAGTTATGACCCTAATGGACAGTGCTTCTCTTCTTCAGTAAGTGTTCCCCACTCAGAGTAGAATCAGCCTGAGATGAGGGCTGGACTACATTGGTGAGAGGAGCTGGGCTAACATTGATTCTGTGTTCCACAGCTCACTGGGTGGAGCCTCTGGGTAGGTGCGTGGACACCCCAAGCCCACCCTGGATTTAGCAGCCCACAACTGTACCTCTTCCACACATGCAGCCAGAAATGCCGGAGGGTAGCTGTTCCTGAAGTGGTGTCTTTGGAAGACCCAACTACCTCACCTGAGTCTGGGACAACTGAGGCATCCCTTCCACCCTGGTGTGGATCAGGTTTCCTCAGTGGCAGCTGCCCAGAGCCTCTCATCCTTTCTCCCCTTTCCTGACTCATGGCCCCCTCTCTCATTATGCTTCCTAGAATGCCCATTTGTGGTTCTGGTTAAGGTCAGCCATACCAGGGTGCTTGCTTTGGGCAAAGAGGATGGACAGCATAGAAGAAGACAGCTGTCAATGTCAGGTGTGATCACGTGATCCGTTACAGACCTGCGGGCTGTAATGGTTATGAGTAGTTTGGACTTATGTTCATATGAATCTATTTGTTTATGTGTTAACTACTTTTTCTATCTCCCTCTCTCATTTCCCAAATGTCTAACATAAAGTGTACTCATCATGGTTATGTATTTATTTAATTTGTGGTACTGAAGATGGAACCCAGGATCTTCTCACTAAATTACATCCTGAGCCCTTTTTTATTTTTCATTTTGAGACAGAATCAGACTAAGTTGCCTAGGTTGAGCATGAACTTGGGATCCTCCTGTCTCAGCCTCCCTTCCTCAGCTGGGGTTACAGGTGTGTGCCACCACACCTGACTCCAGATAACTTTATATCTCAATATTCAAGCTGAAGGAAATTTATTTAAGAGGTAGTGGTCTCATTTAGAAGAGGAATTGCATCATCCAAAGACAGAGAAAGGAGCTTTGTGTTCTCTTTGAGGAAAGAACCCTTGTGGTTTTGTTTGCATCATGGGAGGTGGGTTGGTGGCTTTATTTGGAGGTTAAGTATGATTTGTTACTTTGGTTTCACACATACTACTGGCTGTTTTGTGCTCCATTTCCATCAGTTTTCTGCCTTAGACTTTAAAAATCCCCTACGGCCAGGTGTGGTGGTACAGGTCTGTAGTTCCAGTACTCAGGAGGCTGAGGTAGGAAGATTGCTTGAGCCCAGGAGTTGGAGGCCAGCCTGGGCAACATGGTGAGACCCTGTCTCAAAAAAATAAAGCAAACAAACAAACAAACAGAAAATCTCCTATGGAACCACCTATGTGGGGGTTTCATGGGAGAAAGAAATCTGATTATGTAGTCAGGGAGCAGTGCCTGCTCTGACTTGCCAGTGCACTGACATGTCCAGTCCTCATAGCTGAGCCGCTGCCTAGGAGCCAGTGTGGTGGTGCTGGGCCACAAAGATTCTACAGTGTCCCAGCTCCTTGATTCCCACTCATGCACTGGGAAATGTAAAAGCAAAATGTAGAGACCAGAGCATCAAGAAAAGGGTTTTTATAGCTGGCATGGTGGTGCACACCTGTAATCCCAGCCATTCAGGAAACTAACAGGCAAGAGTCTAACAAGTCAGAGGGCAGCTGGGCAGCACAGTGAGACATTGTCTCAAAATAAAATAAAAAGAGCTGCTATTGTCTATGCTGTAGGGTATCCTGGGGTTGATCCCTAGTCCCCCCACCACAGAGGGAGAGAGAGAGAGAGAGAGAGAGAGAGAGAGAGAGAGAGAGAGAGAGAGAGAGATACTTGGGAAGAAAACAGTCCAGACTGCAAGGCTGAGTCACCAGTGAAAAAATACAACAGGAGTTTTTTTTTTAATCTCATACATTTACTAAGAGTATATTTAGTCTTAATTTCTCATAAAATTATTATGTATGTAAGGATTTGTATATGTTAAGCAAAAGATTGTTTTTTGTGGGGGAATCAGAAAAGGGCTCAAAGTCTTATTTTAGAGACCAGAGCTAGACAGAGGGATCCAAGTATGAATCCTTCCTGCCCCCTTCTGGAGTGTTCAGGCATAATAATGGTCAAAGGGCTTTCTTGGCAACTAGGTAGATATTTCTTTGGGCTGCACTTTGGGCTACTTTGTGCCTTTTTAGAGGTTTTTCTGTTCCCTGAGGCCTGGCCCCAAAAGGCTTATGACAAGGTACAGACATCCTTGTCCCACTACCCCATCCTCATATCTCCTCCTTCCTCTCTAGTTTTTTCCAATTATTTGAGTTGTTTTCTCTAATATTTAGACTTTAATTTCCCCTTTCCTTTCCTTTCCTCTCTCTCTATCCCTCTCCTCCCTCTCAGTCTCTCCCCTCCCTCCCTCCCTTCCTTCCTTGCTTCTTTCCTTCCTTCCTTCCTTTTTTTCCCCCCTGAGGATTGAAACCAGTGTCTCTACACTGACCTACATTCCCAGCCCTTTTTAATTGTTTACCTTGGAGACAAGGTCTCAGATGGGCTCAAACTTGTAATCCTCCTGCCTCAGCCTTCCAGAGTTCTGGAACTACAGGCATGGGCTGAAACACCCAGCTTCATAACTTCTCAGCAGTACACCTATATTCCATTTCTTGACATTATTTGAGGCATTATCTATTACCTTCCTGAAGTTGTAGACAAGGATTTTAGACTCTCCTTCAATTTCCTCTCCTGTGTCTATTTATTTTTGGTAGAAATAAGCAAGTAATTAGTGGTGCAATAATATATAAATACAAACCAATTTTGAATAATGTGATTTTTAAAACTGTTCACTAATGATGTTTGATTCTTGCTTCCAGCAGTGTGGCTGGCTGGTCCCCAGGCCAAGTGACCATGGGGGAACTCAGAGCAGGCATTAGGTTGTCCACACTAGGGGAGCTGCCAGACCAGCCCCAGGCCATCACCCCAGGATATCCCAACACAAGGACAGTGACACTGCTGCTCAGTTGGACTTTCCTGATACTGCTGAACTCAGTCCTGACAGATTGTCCCAAATTCACTAGGAGAAGGAAGTGATTTTAAAGCAGTTTCATTAAAGTAAGAGGCAAGAAATCTAATGGGCACTAAAGAGGAGAATACAGATTTTTGCCACTAATACAATTCCTGTGTCTCAGCTGGGTGTGGTGGCACACACCTGTGATCCTAGTACTCTGGGAGGCTGAGGCAGGAGGATGGCAAGTCTGAGCCCAGCCTACTCTTAAAGTTAAAAAAAAAAATTGTAAAAAGGGCTGGGGATGTAGCTCAGTGTAAAGACCCTGGGCCCAAATACCCAAAAAATAAAAAATAAAACAGTAAATTCCACACCTGTGGTATGTGTCTCTAAGTAGTTTTTAGGGGGGAATATTTAAATGTGTTCATGAAATAATTCACCAGGGGTGTCGTGGCCCAATCCCTACCCTAACCTCCCAGACTCCCCTGGGAAGGCCATGTGGCCAGGAAGGAGTGGCCAAGAAGCTCCCTTGTGCACCAGCCTTCTGTGGCTTGTCTGTATGCACACATCAAATAGGGGAAGTACCAGGCCTCTGAACCTGTTTGCAACCTGTGAGGCCTAGGACATCTCTTTCCACACATGCAGGCTTCTGGCTGGCCTTGAGTCCCTATCAGGGTCTGGCGCTTTGGCTGGGCAGAGCTTACTCCAACTCAGCTCCCAGGACTAACACAGCAGCTGTCTCCTCCTACAGGAAGCCTTCCTGGCCTGCTCCTAGGCTCCCATGCCATAGAGCAGCAAAGGAGCCTGAAACAGAAGGGTGCTGACCCAGGTCACATGCCCAGAGTGGGCAGAGAGCAATAGTGCCACTCTGAAAACAAAACAAAACAAAACAAAACAAAACAAAAAAACCAGAGCTGGCCAATAGTTAAAGTGCTACAGACCAATTTAATACAGGCCTACTGCAAGAAGGCGAAAGAGACCTCAGTGTAGAAGCAGGCTCAATTCTGCAGGGTGCAGGCAGGTGTTGGTGGATGGAATACTGTTAAGCAAGAGGGATTCTGGGTGGACAGGGTAAAGACACTTGTGAAGGCAGCCGTGGTGAGCAGACATCACCTGGGGAGGGTAGGAGATGAGGGATTTGATTAGGCATTGAGACTGAGGTTCTGGTTAAACTGACTTGACAGGATTTTTACTATAATCAAGCAACACAAAGATGGCATGGAAGTTCAAAAGTGGAGAGCAAACTGCAAAGAGCCCCAGAAGAACCTGCAGTCTGGGGGAGGAGAGAGTCACCAGCCCCTTGGTCCTTCCCTGACTGCAGTAGAGACCTCTCCCCCGCCTCTGCCTGTTCTCTATTTCATTGCAGGGAGTTGGACTTGGCCCAACCCTGCGTGGTGGACACCTGTCTGCGTGCAGGTCAGGAGGGAGCTATGTGCCCCCTCCAGATTACTTACTCCCAGCATGCCCTGAAGCCATCTGGCTGAAAGATGGTGACAGGCTTGGTGCTTGAGGGACACAGGCATTGCAGGGAGACTGAGGCAGGAAGGACTGCCTCCTTCTGGAAGGACAAGGAATGGGAGGGAGGCCTCGTCTTTCACAGTGGTGTCAGGAATCCCACACGGCCACATCCCCTTAGGATGTTCCTAAGGGGACAAATCTCACTTCTGTCACCTTGTCATCATCCGCCTAGGTCACCTCAAAATCTTTGGATTGCTCCCTGCCACTCTCCTGCCATTTCCTCATCCATTTCCTCCCTGCTACCTCTGGGTCCCTGGGACTTTCCCCAAGCTCCACCTCATGCTCTTCAGTCAAGCCAAGTTTCTGCTGACCCACCATGTCCCAGTTTCTGGCCACCTTTCAGGCCTGGCAGAAATGCTACCCCTCTTGTGATGGTATAGGGACCATGACACCTCTGCTTTTTCTTTTTGTTGGTACCAGGGATCAAACTCAGGACCTTGCACTTGCGAGGCAGGCAGCAGAACCACTGAGCCAAATCCCTGGCCCCGACCTCTGCTTTTTCTTAGCCCCTGACCCACAGCACTCAGGCTACCACCTCACTATCAGGATTTGGGGACTTGCTCCACCTCGAGCCTGATGCCTGGAAGTAGCAGCTGTATTCCTCACTGCTGAGTCGTCCCTCCAACTCCAGAGCAGCTGGGGACACTGGGCCAGAGCTCAAGTCAAGGGTGGGTGAGCAGCTGCTGCCCTCCTACCCCAGCCTGCCTCTGCCCATGTGCCCTAAATTGAGGGGAAGATGGCACGTCCAGTATGGGCATCTGTCTTTCTTGTTCCTGCTTTTTCTTGCCCTCCCCATAGTGCACAGGCTCATGTAGGCCTTGTCCCCATGCAGGTGGCCAACCTGCTCTCCTCTCCAGCGATGTAAGCAGCTGGTGGCAGGTAGAAGAGGCCCTGTTGTGGTCCAGCTCACCTTCCTCACTTCCTCCCCAGTAGGAGCACTGTCTACCTTTAGTTAAACATGGGGTGGGGAACAGTTCCCTTCCCTTCCTGTGCTCTAGCCCATCAGTGCCTGGCAGGGAGGCAAGTAATGGGCAGACCTTGGGCATATCTGCAACCTGGCCCATCAACTAAATAAGTGGCATCAAATTCTACTCTAGTTTCCTATCATCTGCTATAGAGATACCAACACCTTGTACGCACTTACAATCATTATTACTATGCTTTATTACTGCCAAACAGGATCATACTTTTATTTTTTTTCATTACTGGGGATTAAACCTGGGATTGAGCTACATGCCCCACACCCCACTCCATCTATTTTCTTTTTCCTTTTTGTGACAGGGTCTCACTATATTGCTAAGTTACCCAGGCTGGACTGGGATTTGCTATCCTCCTGCCTCAGCCTCCCAGAATGTTGGAGGTGTTCACCACCCTGCTTCGCTGGATCATACTTTTGACTCTGGGGCAATCCCATGAAAAATTAGGGTGTCGTGAGGTCCATCCCCAAGTGTGGGGGCTGGGCCTTAGCCCAGCCTGGACAGATGTGCTGGTTCCCACGTTTCTCTAGGGTGCCATGAGCCATCTCACTCTTGTGGATCCCTGCCTACTGACATCCCATGCCCCTCCCACACCCCTGGGGCCCCCATTAGCTTTCTTATCTCTCTCCCCACCTTTTGCAGCTCTGCTATCCCCCTTCTGGCTGTCACATCCCTTTGCACATAATCCTTAGAGCAGGGTGAACCATGTAGCCCCAATTTGAAGGTCTCCCCCCACCCCACTTTGCTTCACAGCAGGGCCTGAGCGCCTCAGGAAACTCAGGGAGAGAGTCAGGGTCCATCACACAGCAGGTGCAAGGCATGGGATTTGTCCTACTGAGTGAAGCGAAGGCAGCAGTGTGTTGTACTTGTGCATGTGCATCGACTGGGAGTCTAGGCATAAAGTTGCAAGTCTTGGAGGGAAGGAGAGTAGGGTGTGCTTTGGGTCCTAGAAACTACAGGAAGGGGCAGCCAGAGAGGGCCAGTGACCAGGACCTACCTGGGACTGGGAGGTTCATGAACCCCAAATAGTGGAGCCACATTGTGCTTCAGGAGCATGAGCTATGCACAAGCACTTCACACAGACACTGTGGGGTTGGGGCAGGGGGTAGGCAGGCCAAACCTGAATCCTGGGTCTCTCTGTGCAGAATCTGGCAGGGACCTCCCTGGGGCAATGCCTACAGGCATCTGGGGCACCACCTCTAGACTGAGGGAGTCAGAAGGTTCAGGGTCAAGGACATGGGTCAGGCAAGCATGGGCCACGCGAGACAGCTATGCACTGCCCCGAGCAGGGACAAAGATGACGCCGGGCCTGGGGGAGAGTTTTGTGCCCAGACTCAGCCAATCTGAAGTGGTTGGCAAGGCTCACTGCCCAGAATCTGATGCAGGCCAGAGAATGCAGAGGTGATAGAAGGGACCATTCAGGGTTGAATGACAGGAAAATGTATCTGAGCATAAAACAAACACAGATCTGGGGTCTCCTATCTAGTGGCTTAGGTTTTTTTTGTTTTTTGTTTGTTTTGAGACAGGGTCTCACTATGTAATTGAGACTGACCTGGGACTCACTATGTAGCTCAGGCTGGACTCGAACTCACAGCGATCCTCCTGCCTCAGCCTCCCAAGTGCTAGGATTACAGATGTGTGCCACCATGCTCGGCTCTAGTGGCTTAGGTTTTTTTTGTTTTTTGTTTGTTTTGAGACAGGGTCTCACTATGTAATTGAGACTGACCTGGGACTCACTATGTAGCTCAGGCTGGACTCGAACTCACAGCGATCCTCCTGCCTCAGCCTCCCAAGTGCTAGGATTACAGATGTGTGCCACCATGCTCGGCTCTAGTGGCTTAGGTTTAATTCTCACAGAATGGTGGGTGGCTCACCTAAGCATTCTGCCCTGGAAATCATCAGGCTGGGGCAGGGGACAGGTCACCTTGGGGATGACAACCCTAATTTTGACCCAGGATGCATCAAACTTGGTAGACAATGGGGCCTTTTACTGACTGCCCCTCAGTGTCATGAATGAAATGAACTTTGCAAACTGTGCATCATGGGCAAGGGGAGGAGAGATGACCCTCAGAGATGGGGATGAAACCAAAGGATGTGGGGGCCATAGCCTCTCTGCTCAGCCTCCACCCTAAGGAATTATTACAGATAGAAATTAATATGCAGTCAGAGAAGGACTGGGCCCTCAAGGAAGTCAGCACAAAAAATAAAGACAGAATTTTGGCTGGATGCAACAAGGCCTCAGGACGGAGAAGCAATAGCCAGGCCTGCATGCCTCCTTAGTGAACAATACAACTTGAGATTATACTGGAATTAGCACCCCCCCTGGTTCAGGGGGCCCACATAGGCATCAGACCCATAGGTGGATGATCAGAACATATGGACTCATACTCCCCTCCCTTCTCAAACATGCTTTTGCTCTTTCCACATATTTTTGCTGCATTACTCGTTTCCCTATTGGATCAATAGTAGCTAAGTGGCTATGCTTGTAATTCTATAGGTTCATTATAGTTTGACCCACATTAAACCCACATTGTGACTTTGCTGTATAAATCACCCCTGACAAAAAGCCTTGGTGGCCACCCATTCGGGACCCCTCCTGGAAATCCAGGAGCTATTCTTCCCTTTATTTCCTATAAAACTCTTAACTTCCTCCTTTGGTTCATGACTTTATTCCCGGACACTGTGAGACCATGAACTCGGCACATCTGACATCTAACAAGTAGGGAATTAAATTTTTCCTATATCAGAAGGACCATTAGCTGAGCAGGAGACTCAGGTACAGACAGACTGGAAAGGGGGTGACCTGGGAGTCCTAATAGATTCCTTCAAAACCTCTGTTGAGAAGGGAGGGAGAACAAATGGAGACTTGGGTACAGAGCAGGCAAGGACAGGTCCAGGAAGATCTCAGGATTTGCTGGGTGATGTGGGGTCCCTGCTCGACAAGGGGGAGAGTTCCAAGGCAGAGACTAAGCAGCCGATTCGCTCTTATGGGCCCTCCCTGCATTTTTCTCTACTTGGCTCTGGGCCCTGGAGACTGACCCCAGCAGGCTGCATCCCCTGGCTCCCTGCCCGCAATTCCAGGTGGGTTTGGCCAAAGGACAGTGTGGGCAGGTAACAGGGTGTGGGAGGGCAGGGTCAGGGTCTTCTCTTTGCCCCACCCTCACTGTCCCTGTACAGTAACAGCTCCCACCAAGTGACCCTGACTCCAGACCTCCAGCTCACTGCAGGCTGGACAGCATTCTACCCTTTCCTCTCCTTCAGGCCTAAGGGTGGTAAAGGCTGTATCTCCACATTCCAGTGTTTTGGTGTTTCTCTTTAGCTGTGCCACTGCTCTTTGTTAATGGTTAATTTTCCTACCTCCCCTTCTCTGGAAATGGGAGCCCCCTGGGGGAAAATGCTGCTTCCTGCTGAGCCTGCCACATAGGGTAGGAAGGGTCTAAGCTAGGAGTCCAGGGTTTGCAAGCTTGGATACCCACAAGACCAGACAGAGGGTGCCATGTGGAAGTGGCCTGGAGAAAAGTGGTGAGGAATGGTAGCCACAGAGGACAATGGCAATGCTCAGACCCACCCCATGGGCTGGTCATTCCTCAGGTCCTCCTGGCCAGTTTCCTGCAAACCAGACCTTGTGTTGCCAGAAATTCAAGGTAGTTTTTTTTTTTTTTAATTGTTGTTGCTGTTGTTTGTTTTGTATTGGGGAATTGAACTCAGGACCATTGTACTGAGCAAATCCCAGACTTTAAAAAAAATTTTTTTTAAATTTAAATTTTGAGACAGAGTCTTGTTAAGTCACTAAATCGCCTAGGCTGGGTTTGGATTTTCAATTCTCCTGCTTCAGTATTCCAGCATGCTGGGATTACAGGCAGGCACGATGAAGCCCAGCTCAGAATCTTAGATTTTTCACTTTTTTTTTAAAGTAGAAGTTGGACTCTCAATTTTCAAATGTTAATAATTTAAAAATATTTAAAAACATCAATAACCCAGTATATCACATACTCAGGAGCAGAATGGGCAAGCTGGAGCCTGGAATGGGCAAGGCTTTGGAGAGCAGCACTGTCTGCAGAGACCTGAGTGTTTCCTTAGCCTGAGAAGCTCACAACAGGAGTTGAAGTTCTTTTTTTAGACAGGGTCTCACTATGTACTTCGGGCTGGTCTTAAACTATGTAGCCCAGGGTAGCCTTGAGTTCATGGCAATCCTCCTGTTCCAGCCACCTGAGGGCTTGAATTACAGGCATGTGCCATCATGCCCAAGCGCTGAAATTCTTGATGGAGAAAATCAATTCCGGGAAGAGAGGGGCTGCCCTGTCTTGAGGGTCTAAGTACTAAAAGTAATGGTTCATGTGGGGTGGAAGCTGGGGAAAGAGCCCCGGGCCACAACATTCCTGCCTAAGTAAAGGCCGTGGACTTCTGCGGGTGCCAGGGCTCACCATCAAACCCCACCTGTGTCCCCAGACAGGATGTGGGAGGACTGTGAGTGGTCACTGAATCCAGGGACCTCCCCTTACCCTAGATTTTATCCCGGATTGTATCACTTTTGCCTCCTGCCTCTGCTTGTACCGCTCTTTCCTCCCCCTGGTGCAGACCACACGTACCTCCAACTTCGGCCTCAGCAACCCAAAGGCCTTCTTACATTTGGCTACAAAGGAACCCTGTCCTTGCACGAGCCTGTGCACCTGCTCCCACCCGCGTTGGCCCGGTGCATTAACAGTGGTCCCGGAAAGAGGTGTGGCGGAGCTGTGGGACATGGCCCAGCTGCTCCTCCATTCTCTAAGAGTGATGAGCCCCTCCACGCCCTTTGCCTACATCAGGGTCTGGCAACACCGCCGGCCTGATCTCCCTCAACATGGGGGTCGCCTCCCAGCTACAAGTGGTGGGCTCCGGGAGTCTTGTGGACAGGAATGGTCCTCAAGAAGCGCTCCCGAATTCCGGAGAGAGAAGGCCGGCTGGGTCTGGAAGAGGGGGTACTTCGAGGGGCTGGACCCCCGTGTAAGTCCCAAGGGGCAGCCGACGGGGAAATTCGGGGGTCTGAGTCTCACGCGCGTCTGGGGCTCAAGCCCGCTGCACCCCGCTCTCGGCACCCGCTCTCCCGTGAGACCCCGTGTGACCGGAAGTGCTCCCCCCGTGGGCACGAGCGGGGCGGGGCCGGCGGGCGGAAGAGGGGGTACTTCGAGGGGCTGGACCCCCGTGTAAGTCCCAAGGGGCAGCCGACGGGGAAATTCGGGGGTCTGAGTCTCACGCGCGTCTGGGGCTCAAGCCCGCTGCACCCCGCTCTCGGCACCCGCTCTCCCGTGAGACCCCGTGTGACCGGAAGTGCTCCCCCCGTGGGCACGAGCGGGGCGGGGCCGGCGGGCGCGG
>NW_022900929.1:2727327-2740694 GCF_012274545.1 Fukomys damarensis
CAGAAGGGGTGGGCTGGGGAAGACACGCGCGACACTTGGGGAGATGCCTGGCCCAGCCGCTGCCTCTCCTGGGCCTCGGGGGCTGGGCCTCTCCCGCCCCCGCCCCGCGGACACACCCATCCAGGAGGGGCTGTCAACAGCAGTGGTTTCTCTGCAGGAGGTGGGGGCCCGATGAGCCCCTTGAGAGGAGGAATGGGAAAGACAGCTTGTCCTGGCGCCCCCGCAGTCTGCTTTGTGACTTTGGGATGGGGGAGTGTCTGAGTCTTCCCTACTATCTGCAAATGGAGGCCTGGCAGAGCTGTTATGCTAAATATTCTTGCCAGTGGGTGATTAGGGAAACTCAGCTCTGAGGTTGGATGGAGTAGGAGATGGCCACACAGGCAGGAGAGCGGTGGCCTTTGGAAGGTGATGGGTAGGAGGAAAAGGGAGTTGCACATGTCAGGAGGATCAGGCCACTGGCTCTGCTTGGCACTTAGGTTAGCACTTGGTTCTGTTTAACAAGTATTGGCAGGTCTGGGGAGCTGATTGGCCTGGTAAAGGGGCTACCTGGATCTGGAATGGCCTCCATGGATACACATGCAACAGGAGAAAGGCCAGGTAGAGTGGAGGCTACTAAGACCCACAGACAGACAGTGAGCATTGTGATAGACAAGAAGACTGGAGGGGCCCTGAAATCCATGGGGCCACCCAGACAGAAAGATGACTGGATACAAGTGTACACATATATCTACTGCACGTCCCCATGGGTTTCCCTGGATTTGGGACCTTTATGAAGTTTCTAAGTTTTCAAGCTTTGCCAGTTCTGTCCTTGATTACTCACTCCCTTTTCATTAAAGACATGTTTGTCATCCCCAATTCTAAATATCTGCTGCACCATGTCTGGGGTGCAGGGTCCCAGTGAAAATGAGGGTCTGAGTGACCCAGGGATTTACTGGATGAGGCTGCTTACTTGACTCCCTGTGACTTTGGACTTGGAATTGAAGTCAAGGGGAATTGACAAAGTCAAAGGGAACAGACCCTCTGGAGAGGCAAGGGAATGTGTGTATCTGAGAGACAGGAAGACACCAGGACCCAGGCTGCAGGAATATAAACTGACTGACCTGGAAGCCTGTTTTTCTGAGCATTGGTTCTGAATTCAGAGTTGGGTACATGAGTGTCTGGCTGTGCTTAGCCCCAGGCTGACTGCTGTGAGACCATTGAACTCTGCAGGAGCTGGACTTCCCTCTTCTGTGGTCACCAGTGGGAGAAGGGACTTAAACCAGTGTCCTCTTTGGAGACAGAGACTCCACTACTTCTGGGGTGGGTTCTAGTTTGAAGGACCCCCATAGCTGAGTTTATGTCCATCACATTATCTATAGGATTTAGGGTCCATTCTTCAGTAAGTCCTGGAGTACTGTGTGTGTCTGGAATGGTGAGATTCAGGGGGGAGTAGAGGGATCTCCTGCACTCCCTCATTTGACTGGTCTCAAGTAAAAAATGTGTAGTTGTTGGCCAGGGAAGAGAACCAGGAACTGTGTGTGACAGAGGCTCATGGTGGCTGCCTCTGAAAGGTCAATGAAGAGTAAAGAGTTCCAGGGAGGGAGAATGATACATGCAAAGGTTCTGAGGTGGTAAGCATAGGCCTCTTATTCAGAAGCTTTTGTTGGGTCCTCATATACAACAGGCTGCCTTAGGGCCATGGGACAGTGGCTGCTCTAGATGCTGGGCCAGGCAGGAAGTTCTGCTAGTATCTGGGTTCAGCTTGAATTTTCCACCTGAGGCCTCAGTGAGAAGACCCTTCTTTTGGGTCTGAGGTGAGTGACAGTTGGGAAGCCACTGCTGAATGTTCTCAGTACCCTAAGTGTTGAGCAGGGCTGCAGCCTTGGGCAACACAAGGCACATGAGGGACAAGAGGCACATGTATTTCCATACTTCAGGCATGGTGGAGGCAAGGAGGTGAACTTCTAGGAGAGGCCAGAGGCCTGGTGGCCCTCCTGGGCTGAGTTTTGTGGCCTGGATCTTTGAGACTGATTTGCATCTAGCATGAGGGAGTTGAGTTGAAGAATGGTCAGGACTAAGGTGGCTTCTAGGTAGCAGGTGTCCCAGCCCTGGATTGGGCACGCCTGCATTAGGGGTTGGAGTTGCCTGGTTGTCAAAGTGTGGGTTTTAGCGTAGCTTCTCAGAACAGTTTAGAAAAAGTACATGCTGCTGGGATAGAAAATGATGGGTGGGAGTAATCCAGTCACTGGGCAGTGCTCCCAGGTGTGTCCACAGGAATACAGGGCCCAGTGTCTGTCCTCATGACCCTGGGCTCTCTACAGGCTGGTTTAGACATTCTGAGGCACATACTGTCCTCTGGTAGAGTTGGATAAGCTGTGGTGGGCCTGCTGTTGCCCTGTGGCCTGACACTCCTGGATCCTTCAGGACTTGTGCCCCCTCTCCTAGTGTTTGGCAGTGGGCTGGACTCGCTTTGGAAATGGCCCCTTTCAGATCTGAGACACTGATGGGGGCAGGTGCTGGGCAGTGAACCCAGTCTTGGGCTCATGCCCAAAAAGGAGCTACAGAAACTCCACAAAACACAAGAGCCCGACTCTCAGGACTCCACCAGAGATTGATGTGGCAAAGAGGTGCTCCCTCAGGGTCCCATAGCCTTCACAGTTATAGACTGCATGGCCTCGTGGTTGAGTCTGCTGCGAGTCTGAGGTCTGGCCATCTGTCTCATCAGGGCTAGGCTAGGATCCCGGAGCCCTGGGAGATTGGCATTCCAGCCCACAAGATTCTCTGATCCCCAGTCTTCATGAAATGCCAGAGGGCATTTTACATTACCTATTTTGGCCCAGCCACAAGCCATGTCCTTGACCCATCGAGCTTTTCTCAGACACCCAGGACAGTCGAGTGGGAAGGGCAGACACAAGGGTGGTATGTGCTCATGGCTCCTCTCCCACAACTTGCAGGAAGGAGCCAGCCTGCTGGTTTCTTAGGGCTGGTCTCACCTTTCTCTGAAGAGACCAGTGAAGCTGCCTGATCCTCCTCCTGCCTGTTGAAGGCCCACAGTGTGTTTGTGCTGGGGCCTCATATTTCTGCTGGCCTGGTCCATGTGTGCCGAGGACTGGGTAAGTTCTGCATTCTCTGTGCTCATAGGTGACGCTCCTCTTTCAGCAAAGTTTGGACCACCCTGGGCTGTGCTGCCTGGACTCCATGTGTCACAGGGTCCTTGAGAATAAAGACTGGGGATAAGTGCTCCACTCACCCCAGGAAAGGGCAGCAGCTCATCTTGGGTGTGTGGTTGCTGGTGGGAGAGCAGGGTTGTGTCCTAGGAGCTCATGCGGAGAGGCTGTTTGGGCATCCTCTCTGGGAAGTGAATGCAGCTATTACACGACAGAAGATAGGAGACAGAGCCTGGTCCTCCCTACTCCCGTGACTTCACCACATTGCCCATCTGTGTTTCAGGCTGAGCGGAAGCTTGCTCCCAGGGATGATGGCAGCCCTTCATACCACTCCAGATACCCCAGCTGCCCAGCTCGAGAGGGTGGAGGACAGGTCTGAATGTAGTCCTGACCAGGAGGAGGAGGAGGAGAAGGGGAAAGACGTGGAAGACGTGGAAGAAGAGGAAGAGGAGATAATCGTGGAAGAGGCAGAGGATGTGGAGGAGGTGGTGGAGAAGGCTGAGGTGCAGGAGATGGCAGAGGTGGAGGCAGAGTTTGAGAACGATGATGATGATGATGATGACGACGATGATGATGACGACATGGAGGAAGTGCTGGTTGAAGAGCAGAGTTCGGAATTGGGGACCCAGGAACAGCTGAGCCATGGTGGTGATGCCAAGTCCCCGGTTCTGGGAAAGGGTAAAAAAAAAAAAAGGAGCCAGCCCCTGGGGAAGGAAATCAAAAGACCAGGCCAGGAACTTGGCTAGACCAGGGAAAGTTCTGGAGCTGAAGCTAGAGAGGGAGGCCCCCCTATTTTTTAAAGTATGGAGATTGAACCCAGAGTATATGCACTGAGCTACTTCTACAGCCCTTTATTTTTTACAGTGGACCCTCGAGTTACGACTGGCTTGACATATGAACAACTTGGGTTATGACCATATTGCACTAGGAAAATTATTGGTTTTTCTGGTAAATTATACACATTAAATGACCCCTTTTTTATGAAAAGGTTAAGGGGTACTTTGGGAGGTTCAGAACACATTATCGTATTTCCATTATTTCTTGTGGGAAAAATAGTCTTGACTTATAACGAACTTGAGTTACAACCAGCCCTCCTCAACAAATTGAATTTGTAAGTCAAGAGTCCACTGTATTTCTTATGGGGAAGAATAGTCTTGACTTAAATCAACTTGAGTTATAACCACCTCTCAAGAGCAAATTGAGTTCATAAGTCAAAGGTACACTATATTTTTTAGAAAAGATTTTACTAAGTCACTAAATTACCCAGGCTGAGCTTGAACTTGTGATCCTCCTGCTTAGCTTCTCACTATGCTGGGATTAAAGGTATGTGCTACCCACACCAGGCTACAGGGCCAGCTTTTGAAAAGAAGCAGCGGGAGCTCCAGCCCTGCCCATCAGCCAGGCCAAAGATAGCTGGGGTGACCAGACCAGGTGCTTGTGGGCACCTGCCCCTAAGATGTGTCCCCTTAGTCCTGCAGATGTGCCAAATTCCAGTCACCACTCAGGATGAGGATCTGGTAGAAGAAGAGGAAGATGAAGATGAGGAGGATTTCTTGACAGCTGGTTCTCAGGTGAGCTGCCATCTCTTAGTTGTAGTCAGATAACCTGGGTAGGGTTTCCCTGGAGTACTTTCCAGTCCTGGAGGACTGTGCGGGCAGTGGCCCTGGGATCCTCAGGAAAGGCCTAGGCCCTGAACTAGGACAAGGCCACAGGTCCCAGGCCCAGTGAGTATGGGTTTCCTTCCTGGGCCATTGGGCTGTTCTAATTTTTTTGGCTGCCATCCACTTATCTGTACCATACATGGTGACTTCAAAGGGCTGGCTGTCCCATAAAGTCACTCTGCTCCCCTCACCTGGAAATGTACTCAGCCTGTCACACAGGGCAGCTGAGGGCAGTGTCTGGGGCCCTGTGCTTTCTAGGGGCTGGTGACCTTTGAAGATGTAGCTGTGTACTTCTCCCTGGAAGAGTGGGAGAGGCTGGACTCAGACCAGCGGGGCCTCTACCAGGAAGTGATGCAAGAGAACTATGGAATCCTGGTGTCCTTGGGTAAGGAAGGGCCTTTTGTCCCCAAGAGGCAACCTGCAGACTTAGCTGTCTGAGAGCAGGCCAGGAAGCCTCAGGGCCAGGTACCCACTCTGAGAGAAGCCCTAGGACCACTCTGCCCTCTCAGTGGGGCCAAAAGGTGTCTAAGCCAGGTGTAGCTACTGACCCTGCTCCAGGCTCTGTGCTGCACTGCAGGGCAGGCTGAGGCAGGTGTGGCCCCAGCAGGGGAGGGCTGTGGGAAGGCAGGGTGGTGAGGGAAGTGCCCAAGGGAAGGGATATACAATCTCCCAGAGCAGAGCAAGGTGGGGAGGATGGGAGAGAGGAGAGGATCTGAGCATGCTGGGGACAGCACAGGGTCTTCTGTGACAGCCACCATCTATCTGTTCCTCTCCTGGACAGGTTACCCAGTCCCGAAGCCAGACTTGATCTTTCGCCTGGAACAAGGGGAAGAGCCTTGGGTCCCAGATAGCCCCCATCCTGAGGAGGGAGACATTGTCACTGGTGTCTACACAGGTGAGCGCAAGATCCGTGTGCTCTGCCTCTGCCTTTTGGGTTCTCTATGTCCAACTCCAGAGAGGCCCAAGGGCTGGAAAGTCCTTTAGAACCTTAAAGTGACTCCCTGTCCCCACCTTGGAGCTGATGATTTCTTTTTGTAAATGAGGGTAGTTGTCAAATTGGTGGCTCAGAGCCGAGACCAGGTCCAAGTAGCCTAGCAGACTGTTGATGCATCTTTCTGATTCTGAGACTTCAGCCATTGCTCTGGCCTTTCCATCCATTTGGCTATTTCTGCAAAATAGTCCTTGTCAGCTTTGCCTGTGCTTTTCAGAAGGCCATGGGCAGGCCTTTGACCTGCGTGGGCAGTTTGGGGATTTTGGAGTGTAATAAGACATTTGGGGTGGCAAATTTCTCTGCAATTCTTGGAAATAGTTTTAGCTCTCTTTTTTCACCTGAGTCTGGCTTTATTCATCTGGAGAATGAATCTGAGCTAGTGTGTGCCTGTAATCCCAGTGCTCTGGAATGCTAAGGCAGGAGAATCACAAGTTCAGTCTCAGCTTGAGCTACATCGTAACTTTGTGAGACCCCGTCTCAAAATAAAAAATAAAAAGGGCTAGGAGTGGAGCTCAGCATGAAGACCCTGGGTTCAATTCCCAGTACTGTAAAAAAAAAAAAAAATTGAAGTAATTTGAACTAAACCCAAGGTTTCCAGCCTGAGCATGTTGGACTCATGCTGAGTGGAGGTTCTCATTGGACTCTGCAGGTTATGCTCAGGTTGTGGAGAAAACTCTTGGCCTGCAAGCATCTGAGGCTGGGCTGGAGTGCTGTCAGCTGAGAGGGGCTTTTAAAAGAAAACTACAGCTGGGTGTAGTGTTGCACACTGAGACAAGAGGATCGGGAGTTTGAGGCTGGCCTGTGCAACACAATGAGATCCTACCAAACAAAATGAAAAATATATCCCAGCAACACACTGGCACATGTACTTTATTTTCAGCTGTACTGTAGACTGTAGGTGGTGCTTCTCTGAGGACCTTGGTGAGAAGTTCTACTATTTACAGACACATTCAAAAAAGCAATCTGGAGGGCAAGGGGACACAGGTCAGTGGGGGCCAGTCTCTCAGTGTGTGGTCTACATGTGTCCCTGTTCTCCATGCTTCTTGGAGGGTCCTGGGGTAGAGCCTTGTACAGCCTCAAGCTATGTGGTCTGGGTCTCCTTTTAGTTCAGGTGACACGCACTATGTCCCTTGTGTACCTGTGTAGGGCTTGGGGCTCCCTTGGAGGGCTGGCCCTGTGCTCTATCCTGTAGGTAATTGTGCTTTGGGGCTGGTGAGCCTAGGTGGCCCCTGGCCCAGTCCTGTTTGCAGAGCTGTCATGGGGGCAGGAGCCAGGCAGATTATGATGTGCCCTATGCCTGCTTGGAGGGGATGCAGATGCAGTGACAGAGGCTGGGTGCAGCCCTGGCAGAGTTAGGAGCTTGAGGTTATCCTTAACTATGATGATGTTGTGGCTAAATGGCCATCTCCCTTCATCTCTTCTGCTCATCTGGGACAGTTGGGAATAGAGTTGCTGAGTGTAGGCAGTACAGATGCCAGCTGTTCCAAGATGAGATTTTCTTTTGTGGGTTATAGTCTTGCAAGACACAAGTGCTGCTTTTCTCAGCTGTGCTCCTTAATGAGTTGGGCCACATGTGGCATTTGTATTCTGGCCATATTCCTCCACTTGGGAATGCTATTCAGAGCCTCTGCTGTCCTTGAGACCATGCTCCAGGACACCCCCATTCATCTCCAGCTCTTCTCCCCTCTCCTTTGGGATACTAGAGATTGAACTCAGGACCATCTACATACTAAGCAAGAGCTCTACCACTGAGCCAAGCCTTTATTTTTAATCTGTTTTTTTTTTTTACTCAGGTCCTTGTGTTTGCAAGGCAGGCACTGTGACTATTTTTAAATCTTTTAAAAAATTTTTGAGACAGGGTCTTGCTAAGTTGCCCAGGGTACACTTAAACTTTTAATCTTCCTGCTTCAGCCTTCCAGAGTGGAAATCCAAGCATGTGCCACTGAGCTCAGCCCTTCCTGCCCTTCTTATCTGGCTTAGATTGAAGTTTCCTTGTTCTTTGGGAATGCCCCTTGTGGTCACAGGAGAGACTCTTGTTCTTGGTTGAGCCCCATTTCCTGCACTGGAGCAGAGAACAGTGCTGGAGAAACTGTGTCTGGAACCTGCAGGTTGGCCCTGTGTCCATGCAGGCCTGGCCTTTTTGCTCATTGTGACGAACCCATCTGCACTGGTTTCCCTGCTGCTTTCTGGCTTCTATGTCCTGGAACTGAATCCACCTGCCCTCACCTGTTTTCTTCCCCATGGGGAGCCCTGGGTACTCTCCTCTCTCCCCAAATAACCTTAAATGCCCCATTTCCAGACTGTCCAGCCCTGGTCTTGTCTGTCACCTGGCCTCTTTTTAATCTCTGAGCACAGCATGACTCAAAGTGTGGTGCTGTCTGTGTCCCCTGCAGAACCCCCCGTAGAGTGCCCCAGTGGACCCAGTCATGAACCAGGCTGGCAGACATGTGGTTATCAGTATGCCTAAGCTGCTGGCTGCCTTATCCCTCAGAGACAACCTCAAAGGTTAACCTCAGCATCTGGAATGGTAGCCGAACTCCCCACAAAGCCAGGAGGTCCACCACCCCTCCAGGGTCCTTCATACCCCATTAGGCTTTGCCAAACAGACACCCTTTGTCTGTAAAGCCTTGCTGGCCTGTGGGCCTTTGTTCTTGCTGTCTCCTCTGCTGCTGGGACCTTGAGCACCCTTCACATGACTGGCTCAGTTCTTAGCTCTCCCTTTTGTTGCACGTTTTTTTACTTCTTTGGCTTTAGCCACCATTTTTTGGATGTTCCTGGTGTTCTATACTCGGTGGCAGCTTCCACAGTCTTCAGGGGAAGCTTTGGAAGGCTGGCCAGTGACCCCTACCTCCTCAGTGCTTCTCCTGCCCTGCTTAAAGAGGAGAAATACAGTGCCCAGGATTAACTCAGTTTAAACATCACATGGGAAGGAACAAAGACGGGGTTTTAAAGACAGTCATAGGTGGAGACACACTGAGGTGAGAGAACCTGCGATCAGCAAGTAAGTGCAGCTGATATCCTGGGCCCTTTATGACCCCCATCCTCCAGCAGGCCCAGGCAGCACCAGCCTGCTGGGGGTTCTGTTCACACAACACACAGCCATGAATACCTGGGAGATCTCAGATGGCTCCTCCCTCAGTTGGGTTTTACTTATCCAAGGTTCTCTCCTGGGGCATGGCTGTCACTGAAGCTCCCTGTTTTAGTCCTAGCCAGAGGACCAGGTCTTGAGTCTTGTTCTTCCTGAGACTAAGGCTTGGTGCAGGTGGAAGGCCATGAAGGTGACACACCCAGTGGTCATCCCTCCCTTGATGCCTGTCCTTCCCTGAGCCTGTCTTGAATTTCTGTGCCTGGATGGAAGCAGTTTGGCTGGTGGGGAGTCAGGAGGTTTCAGGGCAAGTGCTGACCTTAGGGAACTCAGGACAGGTTATCAAGGAGGGAAACCCACAGTTCTGACTCAACTTGAGGCCCAGGCCACCTTGAGGCTCAGAGTATGTCATGAAGCCCCAAATGGGCATAGGCGGCTCAAGGTGGTGTCAGACAGCGGTGGTCCAGTTCGCTGGCTCATGTATTTGGGGTTCATTCAGCAGTCCTGAGCCATGCCCCAGCAGCTGGGATGGAATTGTCCCACCCTATGCCCAGGTGTGGGCACTTACAGGAGTTGTCTGGAGAGCTCTGCTCTCAGGGCCACTAGCTAACAGAGCATGAGATAGCCGACTTTCTGTGTAGATAAACCAGGGCCTGGGTAGAAGCAAGGGAGGCTATTGTACTTGAGGCCTTCTTGGTGACATGCAGGACTTTACTATCTTCAGGGACCTCTAGGCTGCAGGGCCTCTCTTAGGGAGCCCTGACTCTGCCAAGTACTGGTGACAGGACAGCTCCATGATGGCTAGACTAGGGGCACAGCGCTGGTTAGTGGCCTGTCTAGGGTTAGGGACTGGGACTCAGCCTCCTGGAGAAAAGGCTGTTAGTGGGGATCTGTGACCACATGAACCTAGAATAGGAAAGGGGCACAGCCTGTTGCAATAACTGAGGAAACTACAGAATGAGCAAATGGAGAATAAGGATAAATAGCAGGGGAAGCCTTGGGGAATCTATAGTGATACATAGCAGAGGGAAGCACCTGGTTCCTACAGTGATAGGAGTACTTTGGTAACACCATTATAGGCACATATGCTAAATTATTTTACTCCTTGCACCAGTTTCACAAAGAGATTTCAGGTACCACTAGAAACCATTTTACAGAGGGGTAAGCTGATACTAAATGACTTACCCAAGGTCCCACAGCCAGTAAATGGTAGAAGTGTGGTTCAGGCCCAGCAGAGCCCGTGCCCTTGAGCTGCCTAGGAGAGTCAGCTGAGAGAGAGGTGATAAAGTAACCCCCTGGCCTGTATGGAAATGAGCCGAACAGGATCAGCTTGCAGAAGAACCACTGGTGTGGAACACAGAGGTGTGGTGGGCAATATCAAGATCTGTGAGAGCCCCCAGTATTGAGTTTGGAAGGGCAGACCTTCTGAGACCAACACTGCCAAGCAGTACTCACTTTAGGAAACAGCTGTGGCCAGATGTCAGCACTTGAGGCAACCCTAAGTGTTAAAGTTCTTTCCTGTGACACCACCCTGCCAAGGTGGCCTTTGTTTGGACTTTCTTTCTACCAGCTCCTGTTCACTTGCCCATTCACAATGTGCAGAAGCTGTTTCCCTGGAGCTTCGGTGTCCTCAGCTCAGGATACAGGCTACAAAGGTGTCCTCATGGCTGAGCCTGGGAGGTTCTCCCTTCCTAGACAGCTGAGTCTGAGCCCCTGATTTGCCTTTGCATTTTACTCATAACTTCCCGCGGCCCCTCTGGATCTTCCCAGAGGCCCTCTTGATCACTGCCCAAGGTCAGGTCCTTAGAACAAATGTTAGGTACAAGGTGAAATGCCAGGCCCATCCCCAGGGCACACATCTCCCTGTTCTGGATGAAGTGGTTGTTTTTGACACATGGGGCCACTTTCCTACAGCTATTGAGACATAGCCAGCACCCCTCCTGACCTGAGCATCCTGTCTGCTCCCAGCTGGGTTCTGACAAGTAGGGCTAATAACTCTTCACCTGGATCCAAAAAAGGGATCTGAGGGCCAGCAGCCTTCCTGAGAGCCGTGAGCCTGGAGTGGCTATTATATGGGACATCCCACTCCAGGACCCAGACCTGCAGATCTTGGGCCACTTTCACAGCAGAAAATAAGAGAATAAAACCTGGCCTTAGGATAAGCTAGCCAGTCTCCCCTGGGTGCTCTCCCAGTGGCCCAGTACTTCCTGAGCTCTCATCTTGGGATGCAGCCAGTTCTGACTTCCCCAGGACTCAAGTGCCCTTCCCTCTACTTTCCTGTGGCCTGTGTCACCTTGCTGCATGTTTAGGTACAACCTCATACTCGTCCTTGTTTTTGGACAGGTGACCATGCCACCTCCAGGGGTAGGGGTGAGGCTTCCTTATATGTCAGGATCGGTCCATTCTGCAGAGCCCTTGGGGCACGGTGGGGGCAACCTCCCCATGAGGCCTGCTCTCAGGGGAAAGGTGCAGTGGAGGTACCCATACCAAACCCCCACTGGGCCTGGTGTCCAGCTCTTTGAGATTACAGATTCACCAAATGGTCACTGATCCTTGCTTAGGTCCTGAGGGGTGCAGACTGACTCTGTCAGAAACCTGCTAGGATATTAATGTGCCTGAGTTTTCCCTGCCTTAGTGGGTACAAGTTAAACAGTACTCAGTAAGACTGTCAGAGAGTGCCTAAGAGCTTTTGATCTGACTGTGAGCCCAGATGCCCATTCCTCCGCAGCTCCTCCCTGCCCCAAGGGGTATTCCAGCCTTCCTAGATTTGAGGAGTTTCAGCCAAATAAGGGCACTCAGGAAGGAGGAACTGGCAAGGGGGACAGCCACTTGTCATTCAAGTGGCTGTGGATGGCAGCTGGTGTTACTTAACAAAAATTTAAAGCCTACATTTTTATAATAGTATATTATGAACTTTAGAAAAATTAGAAAGTAATAAAAAATCTGAAAAAATAAAACAGACACTTCCTTGTCCTTCTGTGTGATGGACGGGTGTTTTTTCATAACCAATAGCCAGGCCTGTGCTGTTCTGTGTCTGGCTTCACTTGGCAATGGATTGTGTTTTCCCAGGTGATTCTGGGTCAACATAGAGAGTATCTACAAAACAAGGGCCTGGTGAGGTGCAGTGCTGACACAGGCAGCCAGCCCAGGCTTCTGGGACTCTCCCTTTAGGGTGGGACTCAGTAATCCAGGCTCACTTAGCCAGGTGAGAGCCAAACCAGGCCACAGCCTTTGTCCGAAGTAAGGTGGCAGGAGTTTCCTACCCCTGAAGTGGAAGCCTAGGCTTTCTGCTTGCTGGGATCTGGGCAGAGGTGGGAGAGAGCTGGTGTGCAAGTGCTGTGAACACCTGTAGGTGCTGCAGGCTGAGCAGCTCCCCTGTCCCTCTGAGTCCCTACTCCATACCTGGATACATCATGGTGTCAGGCTGCCCTCCATCAGCCACCAAGCAGATGTTGCCTCTTGTTCTGGGCACAGGATTCACATTGCCACTTAACCTTGTGTCTCACAGGAACCTGCAGGCACAAGGTTCAGGATGAGAGGGGCCATCAAATGAGCATGCCCTTAAGTCCCTAGGGGAAGACCAGGGCTTTCCTGCCCTTAGGGTGGTCAAAGCTAGTGTGGGGCCTGACAGCTTCTTGCCTCAGTGAGTAGAAATGCCTAGCCACACCTGCAGGCAAGGGACGTTTTCCCAGCAGAACCTGCTGTGGGCTCTCCAGTCTGCTCACCTCTCTCTTCTGGCCTTCAGGAGCTTGGTACTGGACGGATGACATGGAGGACCACGAGGAAGAAGATGATGAGGACTTCCTGGCAGAGATGGCTGAGGAAGAGAATGAACCCCCGGGGCTGTGGTCAGCGGCCTATGGCGTGGGAGACGTGCCAGGGACATGGGGCCCTGACGACTCGGATTCTATGCAGACTCCAGAGGGCTGGGGATCTGACTCTGGCAACCTCGGGGTCCTGGCCGAGGAGTCTGAGGCAAAGTCCTTTCTGCCCGCCCAGGAGCCGGATTCAAACCAGCAGGCACCCTGGGCCTACCCCACCGAGGAGGCTGCGCCGGCTGGGCGGCCTGAGACCACGTGTGATGTGTGCGGCAAAGTGTTCCCGCACCGGTCGCGGCTGGCTAAGCACCAGCGCTACCACGCGGCCGTCAAGCCCTTCGGCTGTGAAGAGTGTGGCAAGGGCTTCGTGTACCGCTCGCACCTGGCCATCCACCAGCGCACGCACACTGGTGAGAAGCCCTTCCCGTGCCCCGACTGTGGCAAGCGCTTCGTTTACAAGTCACACCTGGTCACACACCGGCGCATCCACACGGGTGAGCGGCCCTACCGCTGCGCCTTCTGCGGTGACACACCGGCGACGGGTGAGCGGCCCTACCGCTGCGCCTTCTGCGGTGCGGGTTTCGGGCGCCGCTCCTACCTGGTCACACACCAGCGCACGCACACAGGCGAGCGGCCCTACCCGTGCGCACACTGCGGCCTGCGGCC
>NW_022900929.1:2742004-2742340 GCF_012274545.1 Fukomys damarensis
CCGCAACGGGACCCGAGGAGCCGGAGATCGCACCTGAACGCCCTGAAGAGCCGGAGGCGGGAGAGCCGGACGGAGACCCCGAGGCGGAACTGAGCGAGGAGGCAGCAGCTGTAGAGGCGCCCGCCCCTGAGAGCAAGAAGGACCCTGAGCCGAGCAGACGGTTCCTGGAGATGGGCAACGGTTTGGGAGACGGCGAAGGACCTTCCTCGCACCCGCTCGGCTTTCATTTTCCTGTGCACCCCAAGTCCTGGCTACACCCGGACGGCTTCCCGATCTTGGGCCTTCCCGACTTCGGAGAGCGGGTGCCGGCCGACGGGCGCGCCCTTCCGGGACCGC
>NW_022900929.1:2743337-2752518 GCF_012274545.1 Fukomys damarensis
TCCGCCCCGGGGCAGTTCGGGAGCACGCTGCTGGAGTTCGCGGGCGGGACGAGCTTCGGCTCTGAGGCCGCGTTTGCGGGACCCTCGGCTGCTTACGAGGAGAGTTAGGCCCCTGGCCCCCCACCGTGCTCCTCTAGCCTCCGGGCATTGAGGGTCCCTGTCCTGGGCTGGGTGCCTTCCCCGGCGCACTGCCCCCTTCCCTCCGGCCTCGGGGTCCCCTCCCGCAGGGGCCCAGCTCTCTAGGCCGTGTGGGGAACATCGTGCAGGAGCGGCCACCCTGACCCACCGAGACTGTGACATCCCTGGGTCCAAGCTGCGAAGCAAAACGGTTGGGATGGCGGGAGAGGTATTTATTTTATTTGAATTTCAATTTGGGTGGCCCAGATAACAAGCGATGTAAGAGTTCACAGCGAGGGGAGGGTGGGGTGGCCGAGGGTCGAGCAGCCTGGGCTGCTCTGGTGGGTCAGCGTTGATCTCCGGGTCACCCATGGGCCTGCCTGATGAGTTCTCATTTCATCAGCAGGAGATTAAGGGATCTGCTGGATTTGGAGCGTGCCCAGGAAGTTATAAGAACTACTACTCATGGCAAAGGGAAGGCATATAGGTTTCCAAAGGGCAGGGTTTCCTCCCTATCCCAGGAGATGGGGATGCGAATGGGAAAGCTTTTATTTTGATTGAGGACAGTGGATATTTATTTCCATCTCTTGTAAGGCCTGAAGAATGTGGGGAGGGGAAGAGACAAAGCTGAAAACCAAATCTGTGGCCTGGGTTTATGGGTTGTGGTATTAGCAGGGTCCCCAAGGCGTGTAAAGCCTTATTCTCCTGAGTTGAGCTCTCCATGCTGCCTCTCATCATCAGCACTGAGATGGGCCAGGTCTATCTAGCAGGATCAGTTTGCTCCCAGCTTTTTCATTAAGTCCTTTACCACCATCACCACCACCAGCAGCTGGAGGTGGTAACCCTTGGGGTGCCTTATGCACAGCTGCACAGACCTGGGCCTTAACTTCTAGTACCCTGGGCTGCCGCCTCTCTCTCCAGGAGCAAGTGGGCAGAGAGAGCCCTACCCTCCCATGTTCACTGCTCCAGTAGCATAAAGCACTGAGGTTGGATCACAGGTCTTTCCCCTCATCCCATGATTAGGGCCTGAAAACCTCCACTGGTCCTTTTGACTCTGCATCTGCCATTATTCTACAGTAGAAGCAAGTCGTGTTTCTGTCTAGATTCCCATTTACGTGGGCCATTGGTGGCACTGAAGACCTGGCAGTTCCCACGAAGGCTGTCCACGTCTGGAGGGGTGGGGACCCGAGCTCCTAACACCCAACTATGCAAGACCCCTGTGGGTGGACATCCCACCTCCAGAGGGCAGTGGTGGCAAACCTATGGCATGCATGCCACAGCGGGATGTTTATATCATTGGAAGCTCTAAAAGGTTCACCATCATTGAGCCACGGCATGGCTCAATGGTCCTCTCCCTTCTTGCTTTTTGGGCCAATATGAGTGGGGCTGGGGCTGGAGAACTGAGACTTTTGAAGCACCTGCATTCCTTTTTAGACCTAGTTCCTTCCGTTTTAGTGTAGACATGGCCTTGGGGGCTGAAGGCCAGCAGCCAGGCTGCTAGGGGCTGGGTGGGGTAGGAGGTGAGGTAGTTGGTGGGTGGGAGGAGGGCCTGGGTGGTGGTGGTGAGAACTAGCCAGGCTGAGTGAGGTTGCAGGCTGGGCTGGTGAGGAAGGCAGGGGATCCCAGGGAGGCATCAGCAGTACTGGGCTATGGCCTCTCTGTCTCAGGTGTCTTTCCCCTTCCAGTGTCTTCTGGGATGTGAGCTTCCAAAAGGGCCAAAGGCTGGGACAGCTGGGTGGCTTTAGGCATCTTGGCATTGCCTTCTATGGCCCATGGCTGGCAGCATTCATTCCTGTTGCCCTGAGCCTCAGCTGCTTCTGCCCCATCCTACACCCATCAACAGAAGGATCTAGCTTTAATAAAGATTGGGAAAATGAGCTTTCCAACTGGACTCTGTGCTCTTTCCTCTTCTTGGTGACCAGCAGCAGGGAGGCTCTGAAAGGCCTTAGGCCCATCTTGTTTGAGTAAACACATTTTGGGTTTTTTGGTTTCTTTGTTTGTCTTAGATGGTCTTGCCATGTAGTTCAGACTGGCCTTGAACTCTGGCAATCCTCATCCTCTTGTCTAATTTGAGTACTGGAACTATAAGTGTGTGCCACTATGCTCAGCATGTTTTAGTTTTCTTTTAAGAAACCTTCATAGGTTGCAGAATGGCCCATGAGTCAGCTCAAGATGAATCTGGCCCTGTGCTGCCTGTGCCCACCAGGTCTTGCTGTGCTGCCCCACCACTGCCACATGTGTATAATCCTTCCCCCTAATGACTATTTGGGATTGTTTTGGCCAATCTGGTAGCCAAAGAGAAGGGCCAGGTCGCCTTCCCAGTGGTCCAGACACACCTGCATTTTTCCTCAAGTGCCCAGCACAATGTGAATTTCTCCAGAGCTCACCTAACCTGTGCCACTGCAGGGCCCCAGAACACCTTCCTTTAAATGCACTTGACTTTGTTTTTAACCATACATTATCTCACAGTCAGATCTGATTCCCATACTTTCCATATGGAATTGAAAAATGCGAACTATGAAGTAAATTTTCTTTACAAATGTGATCTAGAAGTATCAGTACAGAGCAACCTAGTATTTCAGTTAAAAAAGAAAACAGGCTTTGGGTGTTTTGGTGGATGAATAGTAAGACCTACTTAAAGACAGATGGCTTTGGGGAAACAAAGTCCACACAGTGAAGCTGATTGAGTCCTTGATGTGGCTCATGATTGTCTTGCCAAACACTTTATTTTAGGGGGGAGCCCTGAATCCTAGGACTATAGGGAAAAAGGTAGATACCCTCTACTACCAAGATAAATGAAACCCCAGTGGCCTGTGAAATGTGACTCACTGAAGGTGGCACTTGGAGAGTCAGCCTGAGTGCCCCACTCCACCCACCTCTGCTGTTTTTCTCTTGCCTGTTTTTCCCCAGCCCCTTCCTTTCTGATTGCTTTTCTCCTTTTTCACTTTATCTCTTCAAGCATTTCCTTGTCTTTTTTCATTCTCTCATTTACCATAGATGGAACAGTTGCAACATTTTGGGTTATATCTACTAAATAAGGCTTTATGTTCCTTGTTCACTTATTTTTCCCAATTATAAAATACACATTAGTACAAAATTTCCATCAGTACAGAAATGTGTCAAGTAACCTTCATCTCTGAAGGAGCCCTGGCACATCCAGCAGCCATGTGCACTGGGTACATTTCTGTGTGCATGAAAATGGTTTAAAATGAGGAACACACTTTATGCATTTCTTTTCTCATTTCAATATACATCATGGTCACTCCTTCATGCCAGGACTACCTACTTAACTCTTTCATTCTGGCATTTCATTTCATGAATGTACTGCAATTTATGTGATTACACCTTGATTTATGCTATTTGGTTATTCCCACTTCAATGCTGCAGTGTCCATTATTTTATATATATCTTTGTATGATTATGTATAATTTTAATATCTGTTTATGTAAGATTAAACCCTACAGAGATGTGCTAGATAGAACAAAATGGCATGCATATTGAATACCTCTTGCCAGTAAGAAAGGCCAGCTCATATTGCCAGCTCTCAGGAGGTGGAGGCAGGAGAGACTAGTATCTAAGGTCAGCATGGGATACATAGAAAGCCCATACTGTCTCAAAAAAAAAAAAGGCCACTGAGAAAATGCTGTACTGAGAAAATGCTGGTGGACCCATAGTGTGGGGCATCAGTGATCTAAAATGATCTTTGTTCATTTAGGAGAGGTGAATGGCTTGCTTTTCTCTTTCTTTTTTAAGGAGTTTTTCACATTTACTCCAGGGTCTATCTTATTCACTTTCTTCTTGTTGGGACAAAAGGAGTTTGTCTTGGTCACATTTCAGTCCCTGGTCAGCTAGCTCCATGGCTTGGCACAGAGGCCTGGCAGAAGACCCGGAAGAGAGGCAGGTGAACCCTTCTAGGTCACATCCTGGTGACCACCTCTTCTGACCAGACCCCTCCTCCTCACAGAGGGTCAGCTGTCAGCCCCTGTAATCCAATCACCTTCCAACCCATGTGGCATGGGGAGACATTCAGATGCAGCCACTAACATTCCACCCCACCTCCCAAAAGACTCATTTGTATCTCATTATGCAAAATGCATTCAGTCCATCTCTAAGACTTGCCAAAGTCCTGCTAGTTCTCATGTTGCTGAAAAGTCCAAGTTGAAGGTCTCCTATGAGACTCAAGACAAACTCTTAGCTGTGAACCCCTAGAAAAAGCAAAACAAGTTCAACATTTCCCATACAAACACACCAGGTAAACATTCCCACTCCAAAAGGGACAGGACCAAAGGGATCAAAGCAAGACTGAAGTCCAGCAGGGCAAGCATTAAATCTTGTAGCTCAGTGCCCAATATCAGAGGCATGTTGTGGCAAGATGTGGACTCCAAAGGGCTTGGGCAGCCCCACCCATAGGGCACTGCCAGTGATGGTCGTAACACTCTCAGGTCAACTGTGCTTACTCCTTACAGCTTTCCTCAGATAATCCAGGTTCCTGGCTTTTCTAGCATCCTGTGGTCTCCACTACAATTTTGGCTTTGCATTCATATCCTGAGCTACTCAGGGACACATGGCCTGGCCTCCCAGGCCTTCTGAATTCTGCGTGGAAGCCTTCCTGACCCTACAACTTTTGCATTTTGCAAAACCAATGTGTGGATGGTGCTGAGGCCTGCTTCCTGCTTGAGCAGTAGCCAGGCCCCCTTGAATGGCAGCTGCAGAGGCCTCTGAGTGCCTGGATGGCTGAGGATGGTAAGCTGAATCCCTGGGAACTAATTCCCTAGGTGGGTCTTGCTATGGGGCTCTCTTCTGAATCTTACAGCCTTGCATCCCTGAGCCTGCAGACAGGTGGGGGGTGGGGGGGGCGGGTGTCTTGCCGATTCCTGATGTGTAATCAAGCTATTTTCCCCACTGTCCTGATCCAAAATATTTGGCCTCTTTTTTTTTTTTTTTTCTGTTTTCTCTGAGATTTTTACCATTTTATTTGTGAAAGTATTTCACATTCTGAAACAGATAATTTGCATAAGTTCAGGGTTCTGATTTTTTGCAGAACTGACAGCTTTTCAATGAAAATGAATTAGAAGCCATTATGTATAAACATCATCATTTCACAGTTTCCCTCAAGGAAAATTTCAATTTTCGAAAGTTCTGTGGTTGGTAGGTTTAGAGTTTAAGTCTTCAGACATCAAAAGAATCAGTGTAGAATCAGTGCAGGGCCAGGAATTTAGCTCAGTGGCACCACCCCTGCCCTTCTAAGCACAAAGTCCTGATTTCGATCACCAGTACCAAAGAAGGAGAAGGAGAAGGAGAAGGAGAGGAAGGAGAGGAATACTTGGCCTCTTTTTAATGCCTATCTTTTCAGCAAGCAGGTTTTCCTCTGCTCCAACTTTACATGAAGTGCTTTTCTGGTGAAAACCAAAACTTTTAAAAATCACTCAGCTGTGCCATTTTCCCTTGATTCTTAATACAGAACTGCTGAAAGGCACCAACAGTACCCAATGCCACTGAAATACTTGGTTGCCTTGAGACTTCCTCTGCCAGATTAGGCTGCTTCTGCAGTCGTCAGAACAGGAGCAAAATGTACACAAGCTTTCTGCCAGAGCAACAAACATGGCCTGGAGTCCATGCTGATGACTCCATCCTTGATTAAACAGGACCTAATTGAGCCTGGTCTTTATGGTCTGCCTTTTTATTAACATTCTGATAAAGTGTTTATTTGTTTGGAGTTTGTTTGTTTGAGATGGGCTCACTGGGTAGTTCAGGCTGGCCTTGAATGAATGGGCAATGATCCTCCTACCTCAGCCCCGTGAGTGCTGAGATTACAGGTGTGCTCCACCACACCTGGCTAGCATTCTGATTTTCTGAGTTCCAACCAGAGCCTCCCATCAAGCTCAGGATTCTAGGGCTGCTTCTCCAGCCAGCATATCCAAACTTTTCCAGACTCCTCCAGCAAACTAGTTGCAAAGGCTTCTAAAACACGTATTTAGGTAGCAGTGTAGCAAGGATCCCATTCCTGGTACCAAAACCTGTCTTGTTTTCCTTGTTGCTGGGACAAAAATCTAGATACCCACAACTTAAGTGAGGTTCATTTTGGCACCATTTCAGTCTATAAGCTGGCTTCAAAGCAGGATGGATTGGTAGAGGAGCCTGGTGGAGGAAAAGCTGCTCATCTCATGACCGCCAAGAGAGAGATGAATAGGAGCCAGGAAGGGAGATGAAACTCCCAGGCTTCACACCCAGTGACCACCTCCCCTTCCCTCTTGACTCCACCTCCAACAGCAAGTCAGCTGTAAGCCTCATAAGCCATCTCCTTTCAAACACATGAGGCTTTGGGAGCTTCTGCAGATCTAAACCCACAACTGGATTTGTCTCCCTTCCGCCATCCCCATTTGTGGACCTGCAGGCCTCAGTTTCCACAAACAGGAACAAGCCCATGAGGGATCAGTGTCAGGGCCCCCACCCCACAAGTTCCAACCCATGAACCTGGGGCCAAGACCTGCCTCATACTAGGAAAAGAAAAACACAAAATGAAAAACAAAAACAAAAACACAAAGGACTGAACAGACAAAGAAGCAAAATCAGCAGCAGCTGGGCCAGGAAGGCAGAAGGCAGGGCACACTGCACTCCAAGACTCAGCCATCAGTGGCCAGGATGACAGTGGCCCTGAAGATGCCCATATTCCCACCAAGGAGCTTCATCTGGTTCCAGAACCCCACCCACCTTGTGTGGTGCCAGTGGGTGTCATTGCCATCGATGAGCAGTATGACTGGGGACAGCAGCACTGCCAGGATCTTGGCAGCCAGGGTCACGTAATAGCCAGACAGGAAGGTCAAGGCCAGAATACCATATAGCAGGAAGAACAGCCAACCATGAGCTCACCTCCCACATGGTTCAGATAGCCAGCTATCTCCCTGCTGTGCTGCAGAGTATGCCACACAGATGAGGCAGATGCCCAGGAAGACTTGGCTGGTGCACTGCAGAGAATGGCTGTGGGGTTTCCAGTGGTACAGCTGTCCCGCACTGCTGGCCAGCACCAGGAAGCCGTGGATGATGGCCACCATGTGCGAGTACATGTGGACCTTCAGCAAGTCCCACATAGGACTGCCCATGTAGGCTGCGCAGGTGCTCACAGACAGCTGCAGCATGGCGCCCAGCTCAAACCAGCGCTGCTTGATGCTGAAGGACATGAAGCTGGCACACAGCACTCTGGGACCTATGTTGAAGTACAAGTAGGGCACAGGATGTCAGGCTCCTGGTGCGTCTCAGCCTTCTCAGCAGCATGCAGGATGAGCTGGCTGCTGGAGCAGCCCCAGAATAGACAGCGCGTGAACAGCACCGAGCCTAGCTGCATGAGCAGCTGCAGCAGCCAGCGTCTGGAATTGATCTTCGACACTATCTCGGGGAAGGGCAGTCTGCTGCTTTCTTTTTCTTTTTGACACATACATTGGTTATTTATAAAACTCATGATCTTTGCTTAGGTATTTCTATAGCTGCCCACATAAAATCTCTTACCTGGTCTGAGATAGCTTCTCTCAGATGTTTTTCACTGTTTTCTGTGTTCTTGTCCTGTGCTTCTCCTCCAGTGCATCCCATGACTCTGAAGGTGCCCTGAGTCAGAAAATATGAGGTTGCATTTCCTTCTGCTCATTTCTTTGCTATCTCAGCAAAATTCCCGAATCTCCCTGAGGAGAGAGTGAGTACTGGCACGGGGCTCCACTGTAGCCAGACCGGGAGGATAGCTTCATGCCCAAGCCCACTAAAACATCCTCACCCTCAGCTAGGTGTGATGGCCCAGGCCAGTGACTCCAGCACTCTGGAAAGCTGAGGTTGCAAGTTTAAGCCCTTCCTGGGCTTACTTAGCAAGATCCTGTCTCAATAAACAAAACAAAACAAAACAAAATTGAGAAGGCAGCTCAGTGCAAAGGCCCTAGATTCAATCCCTAGTATAAAAAACAAACCACACACAACAAAACTAACCAAAAACTATTCTAATCCTCTGATTTAGCAACTTTGAAAACTCTTGACTAGTGATTCAGTGAGAGAAGCATTTTATATAATTTTTCCTAGTGCATATTTGCACACTCAAACACAATGGTTGCCTTTGCTGTTACTTATTCATCTCCATTATTTCATCTTTCAAATAAAACTGATAAGTCATGATGGGCAGAGTGAAAGCCACAGCTTGAATTTCTCTATCCTGCAGCTCTTCCAGCCTGCCTCTGAGGGGGGCCTGTCTCTCTTAACCAGGGAAGAGCCAACCCCAGACCACCCCACAATAGAAGGAAGCCTACTAGACAGAAGCAAACCAGGAAAGTACACAGAAAAAGAGGATGAGAGGCAGGTAATTCAAGAAGCAGAACTGTAAGAGATTTAAAAATTGATATCTTCTATGGTTCGTGGAGACATTCCTTGTATAAAGAACTACATATTGGGCAAAAAGAATATCAGAACAAGAAAAAAACTCGGAAGTTGAATATACTGGCTCCAAAGAAAGATTAGAGGATAAAATTTATCTGTTAGACTATGTGGGGGGTGCGCAGGGATTTACCTCAGTGGCACTGTGCCTGCCTTGTAAAGTGCAAGGTCCTGAGTTTGATCCCCAGTACCCCCCCACCAAAAAAAAAAGACTGTAGAGGGTGAAAAGTGGAAATAATGACACAGAAGATCAATACAAGAATCTCCACACTGTAGGTTAACAAAAGTAATAGAAGAGCAGCACTCCTCAGAGTTCCATAACAAAGGACTGCAGAATGAAAGGGCCCATCAAGGGCTTAGCAGGACAGAGGTGGAGATGTCTGTCTAGACGGAGTCTCCTGAAAATCTAGAACATACACTAAGTTGGAAAGAACAGTATATGGAACCCTTTGTACACGTCACCTATCTTTATGAATTGATAGTTTAGCTGGATCCCAGCACTTTGGAAGGCTGAGGCAGGAGTTCAAGCCCAGCCTAAGCAACTTAGTGAGATCCTGTCTCAATATAGAAAAAGAAAAAGAGCTGAGGAAGTAGCTCAGTGTGAAGGTCCTGGGTTCAATCCTCAGTACTGGAAAAAAAAAAAAAAAAAAAAAAAAAA
>NW_022900929.1:2752601-2756778 GCF_012274545.1 Fukomys damarensis
AAAAAAAAAAAAAAAAAAAAGAATTGGCAATTTGTGGCCAAATTTACTTCATCTGTATCCCACTTACTCTCCCGGGCCCTTTGTTATTTTGAGGCAGATCCTAGACATCATATTATGTATCACTTTGTTTTTGTGAGTGTTTGGGTTTCGTCCTCTCTCCCCCGTCCATCAGTCCCCGGAAGCCTCCATGGTGACCGAGCAATGTGGTCACAGTGCTCCTGAATGCTGCTCCATGATGATACCAGCCCAGGGGAGCAGGCAGCACCCAGCAGGCTGTAGTTCTCATGGAGAAGCTGGCTTTTAGGCCCCAAACCACCTCCTGAGGTGTGCAGCTCCCTGGAAACCCCAGTGTTGGGCCACAATGAACAATGCCTCTTCCCAGCTGTGTCCCCTGTGAGTCTGCTTTGGGTCCTTTTCCCACCAGGAGCCCTTTTGCCACCCAGAACTAAGCTCCCAACCACTGCAGCTCTCACCCAAACCCAGAGCCTGTGAGGCCTTCATTTCTGGCCTCTCCCACTGCTTCTACTCAGCTTTGGTCTCCCAAGATGCTCGCTTTGCCTTTACTGTTAAGAGTCTGGCTCTGTCTTGTAATTACTTAAGCTTTTTATCTTCCACTGCTGTGTGGCTGAAGCAGTGCTGAATACGACCTTGGTATGCTTTCTTGCCTGGCTTATTTTATTTATTTTGAGACAGGGTCTTGCTAAATCATTAAATTGCCCAAGCTGAGCTGGAATTTGCAGTCCTGCCTCAGCCTCCAGAGTGTTGAGGTTATAGATGTGCACCACCACGCTCAGCTTTTGTGTCATCTTTATTACTTTCCCTGTGTCCTCCTTGAGTGTCCACCCCTTACCCCTTTTCCCTTCTGTTTATCAGAATCTACATTGTTGGGGGAACTGATACAACCCACCACATTTTCACAGCTTCCCTTGCAAATACAGTCAATTTAATATAAGGAGGAAAAAAATGGTTATGTGGGGCCTCACTGGGAGGTATGCCTTTATGCTCTTTGACTCTTTTGTTTTACATGGAATGCAGATGAGATGGCTAGAAGTAGAAGTCATCAGCCATCTTTATAAAATGAGGAACCACAGGATGTGCTAAGAATGGCTGTGCAGAAAAATAGCAGGATTTGGATCCTTAGGACTTGGTTGGATCTTTGTATAACTGATGATCTCCCAACTTCTCTTCCTTGCTTTGTTAGCCATTTAGGTCACATCCCTTATTAGCAGCCAAAGCCAACTCCTAACGGATACCCCAACCACTCCAAGGAAGGCTAGGAGACCATGAGGCCATGCATTTGTACGGGATCATTGGCCATAAACTTAGGCAAATCACCCAGCTAACAGAAGCTTTCTAGTGTGGATCATGGTCACCTGTTCACAGTGTCATGCTGGGCTGCTGAAGATGCACATGGAGGAGGCAGTGACACAGTGATTGGGGGTTGCTCCTCTAGGCAGTCAGTCATTCTCCTGAATCAGGCTGGAGTTTTGGATGCAAAAGGAAAATCTAATCCAGGCTAATATAGAGTGAAAAGCATGTCCAGGGGAGGAGTTGGGGCAGCTCACACAATCAGTGAGACAAGCAGAGCCAAATCTGAGGGGGCTGGGCAGTGGGGACATGGCTGCAGTCCCGGCCAAGGAATTAACCTGTTGGGAGAACCCCTGGCGGTGCTCAGCTGATGCCCAATGATGAGCCTGCTGCTGGATGCCTCTCTCTGCTGACCCGTTGCACTAGCATCTTTTTCTTGAAATTCTAAGTCCCAGGCACAAGCATCTGATTGGCTTAGCCTAGGATGTGGGCACATTTCCAGATACCAGGAGATGGGGAGTTTCTGGCTCTTTCAGCATCTAGAGTGGGACAAGGACACTCCCTTTCACTGGCATCTGTGGCAAAGGGACCCTGGAGAGTCAAACGCCAGGAGTAACGTCCACTCTACCCTGGCAGCAACTGATGGAACTGGGCTGGGTTTGACATGGAGTCCTTCTCCTAGCAGCATGAGCTGCAGCCCTTTTCCAGTCACTCCAGGCTGGATTCGGAGAAAAGCATACAGAGATGGGCTGGTCTTGGTCTTAGTCTTTGTCTTAGTCTTAGCTTGGTGGATGTTTAATCACTTTTCTCATCACAGGGACAAAATACCCAACACCCAAAAGTTGAAGGAGGAGAGGTTTATTTTGGCTCACAATTTGTAGAGGTTTCAGTCCATAGTCAGCTGGTTCCAAGGTAGTGGGGCAGGGCAGAAGGTGTGGCAAAGAAGAAGCAGCTCATGGCCCGGAAGCAGGAAGCTGAGGTCTAGAGGGGGAGAGGAGGCTATCCACCCTTCCAGGCCACGTTCCCAGTGACGTGCCACCTGCAACCAGGCTTCATGTCCCAACATCGCATTTAGCTATGAACTCACCAGTGGACTAATCCACCCATGAGTAGCACGTCCCCATGATCCAGTCATCTCCCCATAACCCCCACCTATGAGTGCATGAGGTTTGGGTGACATCTAGATACAAACTATGATTGCAGGCATCCCAGTACATCTTTTGGGGAGCAACACTGGGGATTAAACCAAGGGCACACTGAACTACATCCCCAGCCCTTTTGCTAAATTGCCCGGGTTGGGCTCAAACTTGCAATCCCTTACAGGGGAGCACCACCACACCTGGCTTCCATGCTTTTATTTCCCACCACTCAGGCTTTCTCCTGCAGCTCGCAGGGAGGTCTATTTCTTTCACCCTTGTTATCTGGTGTCCTTGGGTTCATTACTGGCTCATCTTGGCATCTCTCCCTGGTTCTTTCATCTTTGGTTTTTTTTCTTTCATCTGGTTCTTTCAAACTTTGCTCTGGTTGGATCTTGACTGTCTTGAAGGCTTGGTCTCCAGTTTGGCGCTATATTAGGAGGTGTTGGAACCTTCAGGAGGTGATTTAATTTCTGGGGTGAGCTCTGGATGGGGCAAAGAGCTCTGGTCCCAGCCTCTTTCTATTCACGTCCCAGCCGTGAGGTGAGCTGTTGGCTCCACCACACAAGCCCCATCATTCGTGTCCAGCCTCCCCTAGGGGCTTAATAGTCCTGAATCTTCCTGACCATGGGCTGGAAACTCTCAAACCATAAGCCAAAATACCTCCACCACTCTTTCTTTGTGATTTTGGGCCTTTTCTCTGAGCTGCATCCTCAGCCCCTTTTAAATTTGAGACAAGGTATTGCCAAGTTGCTAGGCTGCCCAGACTAGGCTCAAACTTGCAATCTTTCTCCCTCAGGCCCCACTCCCCCGAGTGCTGTGTGTACCACCATGCTCTGCTAACCCTTTTCTCTTATAAGTTAACTAACTCAGGTATTTTGCTACAGTGACAGAAAGCCATCACACGACTCTTTAAATCATCAAATGCACATGGACTTGGCTGTAGTACTTATTCTTTCAAGGGTGGGCCTTAGAGAGCCAAGTGTGGCCTCAGTGCAGTTCATGGGAAAATCATCACTGAGACTGCTGTGCCCTCCAGAGCCACTCTGCCATGGTCGAATCTCATGTCCTGAGTTGTTTCCAGGTAGAAATAGCAACACTCAGGACAGGTGATCACAATGTGGACCTAGTTTATTTCCACTTGTCATGCCCATTCATGGGGCAGCTGGCTGGACACTGGACAGACTACAAGAAATCCCCTGTCTCTTGCCTGAGCTGCCAGCAATGTTTGAAGGCCTAGGGACGTCTCTCTTCTCCTTCTCTCCCAAATTGTACATGGTGTTTCGAATTGGCTGAGCCTAACTGGAAGCCAAGGCCCAAGTAACAGGGAATCCTGGAAACACAGATAGTAGCTTCCCAGCCTCAGCAGCACAGAAGGAGACACTGGAGACAAGAAGGGGTTTGTGCCCCTGCCTTCAACAGGTAACTCCACACAGCTGGGCATAGTGCACACATCTATAATCCCAGCACTCTGGGGGGCTGAGGCAGGGGGATTACAAGTTTGAGTCTAGCTTAGGCAACTTAATGACTTAGACTATATGTCAAAAAATAAAAAGGCTGGGGATGTAGCTAAGTGTAAAGGCTATAGGTTGAAACTCCAGTACCAAAAAATGAAAGAAAAAAAAAAAGTCCATAGGGCCATGGATTTAACTCAGAGGTTTCACCACCTGCCTTGCAAGCTCAGGGCCTGAGTTCAATCCCCAGTAAAAAAAAAAAAAAAAAAAAAAAAAAAA
>NW_022900929.1:2757392-2767679 GCF_012274545.1 Fukomys damarensis
AAAAAAAAAAAAAAAAAATCCACAGATATCCACGGTTACTCCCAGAGGAGATAGGGTTACTAACACCAGGAATCCTGTGTGTGGCTGCCTGGTCCCCAGTGTTGAGCCGAGTCAGCCAGATGCAAACCACAGGTGAACCTACCTGCTGGTGACCAGAAAATGCTGTCATTTCTGTACACAGCAGGTGGCAATCGGATGGTTCCAGAGCTTGTCCTTCCCAGGAATCATCTCAGCACCTGCGACTTGCTGCATTTCTTCTGGGAATGTTGTCAACCACTGAGGGGACCACAGAGCAGGACGGAACCAGAGCACATCGGTCCTTCTCATCCTAGACATCCTTAGCTACTTCATCAGAGGTTTTCTGAATGTCCTGGACTCTCGCAGTACAATAACCCACAAACACTTTCTTAAAAATTAAGATAGTATTTATATAACATAAAATTAATCATTTATGACTGTACGGTTCAGCTCATTTAGTACCCTCACAATGTTATGCAGTCACTACCTCCATCTCGCTCCAATGCGTACCCTTCCTTCCTTCCTTGTTCCTCCCCCTCCTTTCTTTCCTTCTTCCTTTTTTCCTTTCTTCTCCCTCTCCCTCTCTCTCTCTCTCTCTCCTTCCCTCCTCCTTCTCCTTCTTCTCCTCCTCCTTCTCTTTCATCATAACTGGGGATTGAACCCAGGGCCTTCGCATTGGGCTACAGCCTTGCCCAATTTAAAATTTTTGAGACAGGGTCTCACTATGTCTAAGTCACTCAGGCTGAGCTTGAACTTGCAATTCTCCTTCCTCAGAGTGCTGGGGTGACAGGTGTGCACCACTAAAAACATTTTCCTCATCACAAAAGAAGTCCTGTGCCACGAAGCAGTCGCTCCCCATCCTGTCTCCCCTCGGCACTTGGTAAGCTCTGATGTACTTCCCCTTCTATGGATTGACCCATTGTGAGCATTTCATTTACAAAGAATTGTACAGTAGGTGACAGTTGGCGCCTGGAATCACCTAGGACAATATTTCCAAAGTTCATCCATGCCAGAACATACACTAGTATTCTCTAATTTATGGTTAAATAGTGTTCCATCGTGTGAGTATACGGAGATCTATTTAAGCATTCAGCTGTTGGTGGACATTTGAACATCTCTGCACAGGTGTATGAGCATCTGTTTCAAGCCTTGGATGTAGCATCTAGGAGCAGAATTGCTGAGTCATGTAGTACTTCCATTTAACTTATTGAGGAATTGCCTGTCGGCCTAAATTAAAAAAAAAAAAAATCAGTGCTCTAGCTTGCTTCCCTTTCCCTCCTCTCTCTTTGTTCTTCTCTCCTTCTTTTTCTTTTCTTTCCTTCCTTCCTTCCTTCTTCCTCCCTTCCTTTCTTCCTTCCCTCTTTCTTTCTTGTACTGGAGATTGAACCCAGGGCCTTTGCACAGAGCTACATCCCAAGCTCTTTTTATCTTTTATTTTGAGACAGTTCTTGATAAGATGCTAAATTGTTCAAGCCGGGCTTAAATTTGTGATCCTCCTGCTTCAGCCTCCCAGAATTCTGGGATTACAGGAGTGTGCCACTATGCCTGACTATATGATTTTACATTTAAATCAGAATCCAATAAAATTCCACATATCATCTTTAATCCATATCTTTCAATTCTCTTTTACCGTGTAACATATTTACCAGCCCTTCCTTGCTTTTTCTTTTTTGTAGCACTTACTTGTTGAAATGTTACAAATGTGGATCATTTGTCCTATAGAATTCTCTAAATTGTTAAATTGGTTGAGTGCTGGCTTATGATTTTTCTTAAAAAAAAACGCATTTCTTTAGTATCCTTGTTTATAACAGGTGGGTAGGCTGACACTACCACTTGCACTTCTGTCCAATCTTCACATTAATGAAGTTAAGACAAAGTGCTTGTGTCTCTAATTAGAAGCAGTCAGAATCATTTGTGAAATATTCTTGCCGAGTCATTGTATTTAAACCTGAGCAACCTCATAGGTATAACTCACCTTGACAAGAAATATGGGGGAGGAAGTAGTAGCATTTTGGAAGATGCCTGGCCAAAAAAAAAAAAAAAATGGGTACAAACTTTGATCTCCACACCCTCTTCTTAGAATTTACCCACTAGAAATACGAGCACAAATAGGAAGGATAATGAATATGTACCATAAATGCTTAGTGTCTTTTTCAGGCAATCATTGCACAAGCTTTCTTATCCCAGCTTTCCTGATGAGGAAAAGACACACAGAGATCTGGCACCTTGCCATGTCACACACTAGGAAGGGAGAGACCCAAGACCTAGGCTCAAGCTGCATGACTGACCACTAGAAATACGAGCACAAATAGGAAGGATAATGAATATGTACCATAAATGCTTAGTGTCTTTTTCAGGCAATCATTGCAACAGCTTTCTTATCCCAGCTTTCCTGATGAGGAAAAGACACACAGAGATCTGGCACCTTGCCATGTCACACACTAGGAAGGGAGAGACCCAAGACCTAGGCTCAAGCTGCATGACTGACTGCCTTTGTGTATTTGCCTTTGTAAATCTACCTTTTATAGCTTTAGGGGGAAAAAAGGCAAAACAAGTTGGGTATGGTGGCACATGCCTGCAGTCTCAGTTATTGGGGCGGCTAAAGCAGGAGGATCAAAAGCTCAAGGCCATTAGCAAGATCCTGTCTCAAAATTTAGAAAGGGCCGGGGATTCAGCTCAGTGATTCCAGCACCTGCCTCACAAGCACAAGAACCCAAGTTTGATCCCGGGCACCAAAAAAAAAAAAAAAAATTAGAAAGGGCTGGGATGTAGCTCAGTGGCAGAGCTCTTGCCTAGCAGGCATGCGTCCTGGGCTCACTGCCCAGAATCACACACACACACACACACACACACACACCCTCTGAATTCCGTTTCCATGATAGAGCTGAATAAATTATACACATCTGTGCTATGGAGCATTTTCCACCTACTAGAGTGAGCTACACTCACATGTACAACAGTGTAGGAAGACATCCATGACACACTGTAGATGGAAGTAAGATTGTATAGGAATGTGTGCAATCTAATTTTTGTGAAAGAGAAACACCAAGGCCATGCATGGAATCCTGAGCAGTGGGTTCCCACCTGAGAGCTCTGCCAAGTATTCTCTCCCTTGATCCTCACGCCTCCCAGGAAATTATAAGGAAACTGAGGCATTGAGAACCATTCCAGAGTCTCACAGATCTGGAGTCCAGGTCTCCAGTCACAACTGGAGAGTAGGGGGTTTGATTGGAGGCACCCCAATTCTGGGGTCACAGCCCTCACTTCCTCAGCAGAAGTGTCTCTGGTCTCCAAGAACACCCTGTACAAATGCCCACAGATCTACTTCTGCCTCTCCCACCTGATGGCACATGGCCATACAGTCAATGGCCATCTTGCAGTGGCAGGAGGTTTCAGACCTCACATTTCAATGACTGTGAGGACCAAATGCAGCCTTCCACCATGCTCAAGTTCAGCCCTGTGAGATCTGAGATGCGACCTGATTCCTCAGCTCATCCCGTCATCCTTTTTGGTTAGTGGCACTGAAGTCTACACAGATGAAGGGTCCTGATCAAGGTCATGCACAGCTTGGACCACTCTACCCCAGGGTGGAATCTCCTTTGAAAATATGAGCTGTTCCCCACACTGCTTTTGTATGGCACTGGGGATTGAACCCAGGGCCTTCATCAGAGTTACATCACCAGTGCTTTTTATTTAATTTTTAAATTTTGAGACAGGATCCTTCTAAGTCTCTAAGTTGCCCAGGCTGGACTTGAACTTGTGTTTCTCCTGCCTCAGCTTCCCAGAGAGCTGAGATTATGGGCATGTGCCACCATACCCTGCCCATTTTTAGAGCAGAACTACTATGCATGTCATGCTGCCTTAAACCTTGACATTTACTTCATGGGTAAGGACTATCTTCTCCCTGTGAAAAATGTAAATGTTTGCATATAAATCTAAAGTCTTATTAAGACAACATAGGTTTCCTCTTCCAAGGAAATCCCTTTCTAATTAACCACGCAGCCTTCTAGAGATTACACCCACATACAGTTGCTATAGAGGAAATATGAGAGCTGTCACATTCCCATGAATTACGCAGACTGGAAATAATGCTAACAAAATGAACAGTAAGTTCTCAAATGGAAAAATACAATTTTTAAAAAATGGCCAGAAATCAAGATATCAAATCACTGCAGTGTGGTGTCTTTCTTTAGGGAATATACCACATTCAGAACTTGTATGTTGCTCTCTATTATTGCATTTGTGGGATTTTGAAATGTTCACTTTATGATAAATTTGTTTTTTGTTTTGTTTTGGTACCAGGGATTGAACTCAGGTCCTTGTGCTTAAGAGGCAGGCACTGAAACCTCTGAGCTAAAGCACTGGTCCCGAAATGTTCACTTTAAAAAAAAAACACATATGTATTTTTATTCTTTTTAAAAAATATGTACCAGGGATTGAACTTAGGACCTTGTGCTTGCGAGACTGTATTTTTGTTCTTTAGAGCACACATGCAACTTTTACCAAAACTGAATCCTATTTTACATCTTTAAGTGTATGCTTCAATTTTTATTCCAAATTAGATTGTGAACATTTTAATGGGTACATTAGTTTAGGTTACATTATCACTTCTAAATCTTTCTTTCCTTATTTATTTATTTATAATTTATGGTACTAAAGATTCAATTCAGGTAGGGTTTTTGCACTGAGCTACATCCCCACCTCTTTTTTTATGTTTCACTTTGGAACAGGGTCTCACTAAATCGCCCAGGCTTGTAATCCTCCTGCGTCAGCCTTGCAAGAGTGCTGGGATTACAGGCATGCACCACCGTGTCTGGCTCATCATTTATTCTATGTATTTACCCGGTTAGAAATTTAATTGTCTAAATGGAAGTTGTTTGCATTTCTTTCCTTTTACCAAATCTTGAAGAAGATTCATATACACACATCTTTTTTTTAATTAAATAGAATTTATTGGTACATTCTAGGTAGACAGTACAGTTACATTCATTACTGGGATCTTGTACCTTTACATGCCAGGTCTTGGTTCTCATTTTTTCCCCTTGTCCCCACCCTCCCTTCACCCCCTCCTCCCCTCCCCACCTTCAAACACTTTAATTCCATTTTTACATTTTCTCATATTTTTTTCCTTTTCCCTTGTTCCCCTTTCCCTTTCCTTCTCACTGTCCCTACACCTTTGGTCCTTTTCTTCCTATTTCATATTGCTAATTGCCCCGTCATATACACACATCTTTACACAATTGTTTCATTAATATCTAATTGCTAGGCTACAGACTTTTTATTGTTGATACAGGGTAGCTTCCAGGAGGGAATTGAATACTTCTTTCAGTCTGTACTTACCTGGAATATTACAATGTTTCATTCTTTAAAAATTTTATATTCAAAAAATTATCTAGTGAATATTCTTTTTTAAGATAAATTGCTGAATTGTTAGGAATTTTAAATATTTAATCTGTACAGGTGACCATGAGATATTAGGTGCTTCAAATTCCTAAATCTAGTACCAGACCATGGCTTCAAAGTGCTAAGGTTGAAAGATGGCGCAAAAATGTCTATTAAAAGAACTGCTTAATAGTGATGAGAAACAGAACAAAACACTTTTTCTTTTATAGATATCTTTCTAAATCCATTCTTGATTCATTCTCTCTCCCTTTCAGAGAATTATCTGTGTAGACTGAGGCAAAAAAAAAAAATCATCAATTTCTTTAATAAAAAAAAAAAGACCCTGGTTACAAAACATGCAAAAGAATTTTATGTAAGGTGTCACTGTAGAACTTGTTTAAAGAGCTTACAGTCAAAGAACATAATATACCTTTACTCCTACAAACATAGGTCCATTTCTCTACTTTCTGGAAAAATAATTTTTTTTAGCACATGGACCACAAAATGGCATATGATGCAGACAGAAACAAAGAAGTTCCAGCAGTTGAGACAATATATTTGAGTGCTGAGGTTCCCTCTAGCGACAAAGTCTGAGCCAGCCAGCTATTAAGCGGCCAGAATGCAACAGTAATTGAATATATGACCATTTCTCTTTTAGCTCATCCTTTGTTCCCTCTTATAGATGTTGTAGAATCCTAGTTTGATTATCTGTCACCTTAATGAAACTACATCTACAAGTCATGTCATCTTACGTCCCTTCAATTGATGCATCTGCATTGAGATGCCATACCTGACACTGTCATGATGAGGATTGGAAGTGTCAGTAGCAGACCTACCACGCAGCACAGGTATAGAATCATTTCTGACCAGCAGTCCATTTTGACAAACACCATTTTCACTCAGAGTCCTCTCCTTTCAGTCTGACAGCTGCACGGATATGTTCATCCCTTTGAGGAGTTGGAGGATGTCTTTCTAAGTCCAGAAAAATCTAGAGTACCTCACTTAGTTTAAGTACATGAGGTGCTATTTTTAGTGCCAGAGGTTTTTAAAGGAGTTGAGTGAGTAAGGTCAAGATCTGCTGGTCTTGACAATGAAATGTCTCCATTATTTCCTGCTACAACAATCCTCTCTGGAACTTGCACTATCGCATTAGCAGTTGGAACTCCTCCTTGGAATCCTTGTTCCAGGTCAGCATTTGGTGGTGCTACTTTTAATTTTCCCAGGGTCCTCATTCTCTGACTGACACCTTCAGAGTGTTCCATTTCATCCTGAATTTTACTACTTTCTGCCATCTCAGCAACAGTGGGAGGAGGAGATAACGCCACACTAACCAAATGCATACCAAGCACTGCTTGCTACCTGGCACCATCTGCTTCCAAGCTTCATATTAAATCTGTAACTTGCTTCATAGTGCAGGGGCTGGGCTTGGAGCTACTTTTGTCCCCTGGGCCCTCTAGAGAGGACCAGAGAGAGAGCCTCAGCCCACTGGCTCCCCAGGGGAGCAGGTCTCAGAGGCGGGTGCTGGCAGAGTTTACCGCGGCATATTCTGTATTGGCTCCAACCCACTCTCTCGTATACTTATTGTTCAGATGATTTGTCTGTTGTTGGTCCCTTCTCATTTCTCTAGTGAGCAGAGAATGGTAAAGTTGACCTGTGCATTGATTCATAAGGGCTATTTATAAATTAAGACCATAAAGCCTTCATTTTTTCATGTATGTTGCAGAGATCTTTTCTTAGTTGTCTCTAAACTTTGCTCCCATTTTAAACCAGAAAGGGAAAGGTTTGATTTTCTAAAGTAAAATCAGTCCATTCTTAGCTTAATGAGCTTTCACTTTGTTATTTTCCCCAATCCACAGGTTTTATATTCTAAAATCCACTTATGTTTAAGAGTTTACTTTTGAGTTTAAAAATCTGGATCCAAGGTAAAATTTTAGTCACTCTAACGGTGAGCTAGAGATTTAACCTTAACTATATCCGAGCACTCACTAGTTGACCAAACATAATACGTTGAATATTTTATTCCCCACCAGTCCCAAGGGTCCCTTTACTGTTTGTTACGATGTTACTTTGTCCCCAAACTCTTGTCCAATGACTCAAAATCTTTTTTTTCCCCTTTAATTTTTTTAATGGTGAAAACGTCAGAAAGGTGCGCACCTAATGGTCAACACAGTCCCGTCTGCACATTTTGATTTACCTTCAATTTTCACATATTACTCCTTTAAAATTGCCCCATCCCTTTTCTGTTTTTCATTCACATTTTTATTTATTTTTAATTGAGTTTATTGGTACACTTTAGGTATACAGCACAGTTACATTCATTACTGGGATCTTAAACCTTTCCATGACAGGTCTTGGTTCTCATTTTTCCCTTGTCCTGTCTTCCCTTCACCCCCTCCCCTCCCCATTTACAAACACTTTAATAACGTTTCTTTTTTAAAAAAATATTTCTGAATATAACTTGCAGTTGCAAATACATCCTGAACCTGAAGCAACCTTTATTGGACTGTAGTTGCATAATTTTCTCCACTTCAAAACAGTGCTCAATTGTTTTAATTTCAAAAGCAATGCACTGCCAAAGTGTATTGTAGAATAAATGATAAATTCCCAAAATAAACTTCAAAGGTAAAAGAATAACCTATATCCCAACCACCCAGACTCCATCTTGGGAGTTTGCTGTGCCTTCCCCACCTTTGAAGGACTATGCAGACTTTTCCCGTGTTCACAAGGACACGACTCATGCTCCTTCTCCCTGCCCCGTACCAATATCAACAGCTGCTTGAGGCCTGTATATAAAATGGATAGAATTTGCATGTAGCCTATGTCCTTCTTCCTGTATAATTTTGGGGGTTTCTTTCTTTTGTCTTTTGAGACAGGGTCTTGCTATGTAGCCCAGGCTGGCCTTGAACTCTTGGCGATCCTCCTGCCTCAGCCTCCCGAGTACTGGGATCACAGGTGTGCACCACCACACCCGGCCTCCTCTGCACTTTGAGTCACCTGTAGGTCACCTATCATCCGTGTGTGACACACGGAAATGTGCACTCACTTCAGTACTATTTAGGCGCTGACAAGGGACGGACACGGCTATTCCCAACAGTCTCTACTCGGGTCAGCCGTGTGTCCCCACTGCACGTGGAACTGGGCAGGCCCCCGGAGCTCCCAGGAGCAGCTCTCCAGCCCCCAGGGGAGGGTGGGTGCAGCGTCTCCCAGGTGGTGGCACCGCCAGGCCAGTCTCGGGGATCGCACTGCTCTTTGTGCCTCTCAGACCAGCTCCAGCAGCAGTCTCCCTCCAAGGGCCAGGCCAAAATGAAGGGGCACAAGAGGAGACAGGTGAGACTTTGTTTTTAAATTAAATGAACACAACTGCTGGAGCACTTTTAGGGTTACACGAAATTTAAGCAGAAAGCTTAAGAACTCCTATATGCTCACTTGCCTTTTAACCCCATTTCCCCCACTACTACCATTTCACAAGTGTGAATGTTTGTTGTCACTTGTGAGTCAATATGGGAACACTATTATTCACTGAAGTCCATTCAGGATCACACTGTGTACAATGCCTTGCATCCAGTGTCTTTTTACAGCTTAGTAGCCTGCTCCTTTTTCACTGTACAATAATATTCCGTTGAATGGATATACCACAGTTCATCCATTCATGGTTGAAAGACTTAATCCGTCACTTCCAAGTTTTAGCAACAATGAATAGAGCTGCTATAAACATTCATGTGCAGGTTTTTTTGTGTACTTAAATTTCTGGCTCACTTGAGAAAAAATTAAGCATGCCATCACTGGAACATACGGTGAGTATGTTTAGTTTTGTAGGAAGCTGCCAAACTACCTTCCAATGTGGCTACCATTCTTCCCGCCCACTGGCCAAGGGGAGTTCACTGTCAGGGCTTTGATTTTGGCCATAGGTACTGAGGGGCAGCTTGTTGCAGTTTAGTGTACGACCCCCTCATGGCAACAGTGTACGCACCCTTTCACGTGCTCACCTGTTGACTTTTTTTAACCGGGTCCTTTTTCATTACTGAAATTTAAGAACTCCCCGCGTATTCAGGTTGCCAGTCCACCATTGAGATGCGGTCTGCACAAACGCCCCTCCTCTGCGGCTCAGCTTTTCATTCTCTCGGCATCTTTGGAAGAGCAGAAACTTTCCATATTCATAGGTCCGTCTTATCAATCCTTCCTGGTGGAACCTAGATTCTCTCCAGTGCTATCTTCTAGGAGTTTTATAAGTTCACATTTTTGTCACATAGGTTATGATCCATTTTGAGTTAATTCTACAAAAATATAAGATGTGTATGTAGACTTTAAAATTTTTTCCATTTAAAAGAAGTTTTTTTAGAGTGGTGCTGGGACCGGAAGCCAGGGCCTTGTGCGTGCCTGGCAAGCGCCCTACCCAGGATCTGGAGCCCAGCCCATCTTTAGCTGACCTTCTCCCAGCACTTGCCTTGCTGTGTGTCCTCCGCTCCGTTTTTAAAAATAGTTTGTTCATGACCAGTTAGGTATAATTTTCTCATTTAAAACTTGTGGTGGTGCACACCTCAATTCGAGGCTTCTCAGGAGGCTGAGACAGGAGAATCGAGACTTCAGGGGCAGCCTGGGCAGCTCTGAGAGATCCCATCTGAATCGGGTTGTAGAGCTCCTGCAGGGGACTCGGAGACCCCTTTCGACAGCAAATGTCCACACCGAAGGGATTCCACCGCATGACTGGGTGCAACATACTTTGGAAATAGAAGATGACCAGGACGAAGGAGCCCGGGCAAGTGGACAGCGCCATCCGGCAGATCCTGCTCATCCTCATCACTTCCAGCAGCGCCGGCTTCATGGCTTTGTTCCGGCAGCGCGGGGACCCGGGGTCCGGGGCGCAGCGGCGGGGACCCCACGCGCGGA
>NW_022900929.1:2767953-2781021 GCF_012274545.1 Fukomys damarensis
CGCCGCGCTGCCGCCGAGCTGTGCGCGGCCCCGAAGTCCTTCGTTCACATTTTAAAAACTTCTTGGAGCCACACACCTGTAATCCCAGTACTCTGAGAGGCCAAGGCAGGAAGATCTCAAGTTAAAACCCAACCTGGGCAGTTTAGCGAGATCATCTCAAAGTACGGGATGGGGGTGGGGCAAAAGCCCTGGGTTCAATCCCCAGTACAGTATTTTTTTAAAGGAAGGGTACCAGGGATGAAAACTCAGAACCTTGCGCTTGCCAGGCAGGCGAGGCTTGCGAGGTGCCACTGAGTTAAATCCCCAGCCCCTCCCAAGGCGACATTAAAAAAGAAATTCCTTGGCTGGGGTAATTCGGTTACATTTTTTCACTAGCCTGAGTAGGATGGAGGAGGTGTGGGAGAAAGGAATGGTGGGGATGGCGAGATATGAAGGAAGGATGAACTGCTGTACATGAGGGTGATGTGGGAGGGAAGGTGAAACGGAGGCGCTGAAGGAAAAAGCCAGGGAGGTGGCGGGAAGGGGCGGAGCCTCTCGAGGTCCGTGGTGGGGCCTCCGGGTCCTGGGCGGGGCCGCCCGTGGTCTGCAGGGCTCTGTGCGCAGGTGCAAATACCAAGGCCGGCTGTCTAGGGGGACCCTTCTCCCTCTGCTTATCAATCTCTCCAGATACTGGGCGCTTTTCACCTGGTCCAGCCCATGTCTGGCCCTGGAGGTACACTGGTTCCGGTCTTTCCTGATCTTACAGGGTGTAGAACCCAGGGATGTTTCAGGTTGTCTGTTTTTGTCTTCTGAAAGAAGGTGGAGAATAAGGGGGTTCTCACATGGGAAGTGTCTAGGATCAATAAGTCCTGTGTAGAAATCAGACTTCTGTTAGAATATCCATACAATCAAATTGGAACAACTTTTTAAATTAAAAGTGCTTTTGAGAAACTGCTGATCTCAAACTCATGGGCTCAAGGAATCCTTCTGCCTCAGCCTCCCAAGAAGAATGTAGAAGGGACTTCAGGGATGGGCCACTGCGCATGGCTCAGAGGAGATAGGTTTTGTTTGCTTGTTTGTTTTGGGGTACCCGGGATCGAACTTGGGACCTTGTGCTTGTAAAGCAGGCATCAGAGCCACTGAGCTAAATCCCTGGCTCTGTTTGTTTTTAAATCATGTATGTTTGAAGCACATATGCTGTTTTCCAAAGCTCTTTGTGGATTCTTTCCCTCTGGGGTTTACATCATTTTGTAGTAAAATAGATATACAAAAATGTTAAACCCTCTCCATCAGTTTTCATGAAGGCAATGTACTTCATCTTCTGAGATGTGGCTCTTTGTGTGATCACTTCTGTTTTGAATGTTTCTGTGTTGTGAGGGAGGACAGACATTGTAAAAGCAATAGGAAACACTACATTCTAGTCCACTGTGTGAAGTCTCATTTCTTCCCTACCACCTGTGTGCTGCATCCTGATAAAGGTAAAAGCAGCTCCTTGCAGTAGACCCCAATGGCTGTCTCCAGGTGATGCCTTACTAGGGCACTGGAGTTTGTTGGGCAGTTGAATCGCATTTACCTTTTAAGAAAGGTCCTTTTTTCTTTCTGTGGTACTGGGACTGAATCCAGGGCCGTTGCTCTGAGCTACATCCCCATCCCTTTTTAGTTTTAATTTTTGTTGCAGAATTCCAAGAGAAAGGAGAGACCAATGACAATCTGGAGGATTTATTTCAGGTTTTAAGTGAACACCAGCTCAACAGACTCCCGTCCAAAGGAAGAGTGATAAACAAAGAGAAGTTCCAGTTTTTATACATTTGGTCAAAGGAGGGCACACTTTCTAGCAACATAGCAAGTGGGTTTACCAGAACAGGACAAGGGCAGACAGTTTTGTAACTTAGCTTTGTAAGAAGACAGTGTCTTATGAATCATATGAAAACACGGTGTCATAAGTTTTGTTCACAGGGCATAGTTGTCAATTTTATCTGTACCAGAACAAGGAGTTATGGCTACAAGGTGGGGAGGGGGAGTGATACATGGAGGAAACTGCCTCTGGAAGGCTGCAAAGGCTGGAAAGAACTTCTTTTTCTTTAAGTTCTGCTTCATTTTGAGATAGGGTCTTGCTAAATTACTAAGTTGCTGAGGCTGGGCTCAACCTCATGGTTGCGATCTGTGCTGTTGAACACTTTTTCATGTGCTTACAGGCCATTTGTGTATCTGCTTTGGAGAAACGCCTATTTAAATCTTTCGCCCATTTTTCATTTGGGATGTCTTATTGTTGTTGAATTTTAGGAGCTCTGTATATTTTGGATATTAATCTGAGACATATAATTTGCAATTATTTTCTCCTATTCTGTGAGCTGTCGTTTAGTCTGTTGATCATGTCCTGAGACACATTTTAAATTTTTCATGAAGCCCATTTGATCTATTTTTTATCTTTTGTTGACTATGCCTTTGGTGCCATATTCAAGCAATTGCTGCCCAATCCTATGTGGTAAAGCTTTTGTCTTGTTTTCTTCTAAGACTTTAACAGTTTTATGACTCAAACTAGGTTTTTGGTGAGCTTTCTGGTGTGGTGACAAAGTACCTGAGAAAAATCAAGTTAACAAGGACAGCTTTACTGGGCTCACGGTTTCAGAGATTGTGGTGGTTGGCCCTGGCTGATTTTAGGCCTGTAATAAGCACATCACAGCAGAAGTGCATAGCAGAGGAGAGTGGCTCACCTCATGTTGGCCAAGAAGCAAGGGAAGAAAGCTCCTCCCTGAGACCCTCTGAACTATGAATCCACAAATGGAGTGATCCATTTATGAGGTCAAAGACCTCAGGATTCAGTCATCTCCAAAAGGTCCCATTTCTGAGCACTGCTGCACAGGAGACCACACCTTCAACTCATGAGCTTTTGGGAGACATTTGAGATCTAACCCATAATGGTCTTTGATCCATTTTCAATTAGCTTATATTCAGAATCTGTTAAGGGTCCAACTTCATTATTTTGCATGTGACTATCCAGTTTCCCCAGCATCATTTACTGAAAAGACTTTTTTCCTTACTGGAATGATTTGACACCCTTGTCAAAAGTCATTTGACCATTGGGTGGCTTTTTATTAATTTTATTAGTAAAAAGACCAATAAAAGTGATTAGATCTGTTTGTACCACCAGTGGTACAAGCTGTCTGATGGAATAGTCACGCATGTATCACCAATGGTTCAGGTCAGCGAGAACATGTTAACCCTCCTATAGCTTAATTAAATATTTAATTTTGCAAAATTCATTGTGTTCTTGTTTTCATGGTGTTGGGGTTCAGTGAAGAACCAAACATCGAGTGTTAAGACCTTGTAAGCTAGCAGAGAAACATAGATATAACTAGATTCCCACATCAGGCAGCAATGGGAACAAGGACACTTACAGCCAACTGAGACGGGGGAGGGGGGACACACCGGCTGGTGAGGTCAGCCCTGGAGAAGACAGAAAGGGAAGTAAGGAAGTGAGTCCCGTGGAATCCGGGAGCTCTCTGCAGAAGGAAGAGCCAGGTCTACTTCAGGGGCCAAGCCGTTAGGGTAGAGCTTTGACGTGTTGTGGGAGCAGCAAGGAGGGAGGGGAAGATCCAAGAAGGCAGTGACAGGAGGTAACGTCAGAGATAGCTGAAGGCCCATCAACACAGTGAGAGTATTGAAACCAAAGATAAACAGCGTGGAGGAAGAAAATGACACATTACAGGTAGAGAAAGAGTGATTTCAATGGCTGTAGGTTTCTCGTTGGAAACCATGGGGACATGACAGGGGAATTACCATTACTCTTTAAGTGGGGAAAGAAAGGCCTGTAAACCCACGATCTATAACAGTGAAATATCCTCTAAGAATGATGGAAATGAAGGGAAAAAAAAGATAATCACCAGCATACCTGTTTTCCTAAGATTTTTTTTTTTTTTTGGTACCAGGGATTGAACTCAGGCCCTTGTGCTTGTGAGGCAGGTGGCAGAACTACTAAGCTAAATCCGTGGCCCAAGATTTTTAAAGACTGAGAGGATTTGATAGAAAAAACTTAAAACTTCAGAAGTGAAGGAAAATCAATAGTAGTGGTAACTATCTAGGTAAATATCATGTTACAATTATTCTCTTATGTTCTTTGAAATATTTATAACTGTTGAAAATAAAAGGTCTGATTGCCCTGTGAGATTATCAATATATGGAGGGATAATATACATGCTTTCTAGAACAGTGTGTGGGGGTGCACAAGCATCTACATGGTTGTAAGTCTTGTACATTTTACTTGCAGTGGAAAAATACCAACTCTAAGTGTACTGTGAGTGGCTGGGGGTGTATATGGCCATCCCTGTAGCAACTATTAAAAAATACAAAGAACTATAACCCTAAAGCCAGTAGATAACCTGAAATGCAATGCTAAGAAATATTTGGTAAATCCAAAGGAAACAGGAGCTAAGAATGTTTTTTGTGGCTTTAAAAGGTTCTAAAAAGAAGAGGAAGAAGAGTAGGAAAGCGGTGATGTACAGTGACTGTGTGTTATCTGTGAAAGTTGAAGTGTTTAGAGTTAGAGTCTGGTCCTTTATAGAAAGTTTGCAAAGCCTGATCTATGCCATTTTTATTAACATATATGAGCACCAAAGTCACAAATAATTAGCCTACATCATTATCAGCAGCAGCAATTAAAAGATAATGTGACAGGCCAGGGACTTATTAGCTCAGCGGCACTGCATCTGCCTTGCAAGCAGAAGGTCCTGAGTTTGATCCCAGTACCACCCCCCCAAAAAGGCTAATGTGTGTGACATATTAAAAAATTCTGAAAGAAAATTTTCTTTGTAGATGTTCAAAAGGCATTAGAATTAAGTTCAACATCCATTTTTAATTGAAAAATAAAACTCTAAAATAAAATATGAAAATGCTTATTCTACCCTAGTCATGGCTAGTGAGAAATTCTAAATGTATTATTATTATTAAGGCATAGAAATTAGGTTGTCCATTATCATTACTGTTATGTAATATTATTGTGAGAGACTTAGGAAGTATATCTGTGAAATAAATTTTTGGTATAAATATTGAAAAAGAAGAGACAGATTATTATTCACAGAAAATACAATTAATATCTGCTTCACCCTGATGAAAAACAACTAGTTGGAAGATGAGAAAGATGCATTAATCTCATTAAAAATGTCAACAAACTAAAAAAAAAGTCAGAAACAAATGTATTAAGAAATGTGTTTTCCCCAGGCTGGGGATTTAGCTCAGTGGTGCCACTGCCTGCCTCACAAGTGCAAGGTCCTGAGTTTGATCCCTGGTACAAAAAAAAAGAAGGAAGGAAGGAAGGAAGAAATTGTGCGTTCTTCAAATAACTAAAAGTAGAGGTTCCATTTGACCCAGCTATTCCCCTTCTTGGTATCTTCCTGAAAGAGTTAAAAGCATCAGACCACAGCAATATATATACACCCATGTTTATAGCAGTACATTTGGAAACATCCCAAATGCCCATCAACAGATGACCAGAAAAAGATAGGGTTTTTATATTCAATGGAGCGCTACTCTCTGCCACAAAGGAGGATAAACTTGAGACATTTCTAGGTAAATAGATGCACCTTGAGACCATACTTTTAAGTGAAAGAAATCAGACAAACATCTTTTAATATCTCGTTTCTCTTGTGTGAGAAACCAAAGGGTAAATAAAGACCAAATGAGTTTAGATAATGGGAAGAAAGAAGAAAATATTCAAATGGAAGGGGCACAAAGGAGGGAGGGAGAGGAAGGGGATAAAAAAAGGGAATAGAAATAAGAAATGGAAACAAAGCTTCTACAAACAATAAGAAGGGTTGAAAGGCTGGGAGGGGAAAGGAGAAAAAATGAGGAATCAAGATGTGTCATGTACAAGTATAATTTCCTTATGATGAATGTGATCATTATGTATATCAAAAGCGTACCAATAAAATTAATCTAAAAAAGAAATGTGTAACATTTATCTATCTCTATATAGATATGCAGATTCATAAATAGATGGGTATAAAATATTTAAACACTAGTTATGAATGTTATAGAGTCACAGTTGTATTCCTGTCAGGGAAGCCACTGAAGGAAGGATAGATATGAGTTCCCTTAAGGAACGCTAGCTCCCATAAAGTGACTCAAATGTGCTGAAGGAAGCACAGGAAACCAATCAGCCATGCTCTGAGAAGGGAGTTGGGTGGCTGCTCAACACTGGTGAGAGGGAATTATTTTCTTTTTGTATCTCAAACTTTGAGCCATATGAACATATTACTGAAAAAATTTTTAAAAGGAAAAGACATCAGCTGTGGTGCATTATACTGAGAAGAGTGGAATTAAGTGTTGAATGTGGTGATTTTGGTGATCTAAAAGAAGAAGTTTCTAGGAAGTGGTTGGTGAAAGCTTGCTGGGTATGAATCTAGACAAGAATGGGATTTCTGCTCCTAGTAGCATGGTATGAAGTCAGACACCCCGAAGGGCCATGTCAGTGAAATGGCAATAGAATCTCAATAAATTATGTTACTGAGTTGGATTTTCTAAGACATGTTATCACATGTCTAGGGATTCTTTTGTTGAATTTGATAAGAAACAGTGAATTGGCAAACTGCAGTTTTTTTTTTTTTGGAGACAGGGTCTCACTACGCAGTTGAGACTGACCTGGAACTCACTATGTAGCCCAGGCTGGTCTTGAACTCATAGCCATCTTCCTGCCTCAGCCTCCCGAGTGAGTGCTGGGATTACAGGTGTGTGCCACCACGCCTGACTTTGCAGCTCTCTCTTGATGTTAGTGGCTCTAGGATTTAGGTGCCAGTAGCTCTTGGCCCTTGGCGTTACAGTTCTGAGGTTTGAGTGCCAGTGCCCCTTAGGTCTTAGCATTACAGCTCTTAAGTGTTCAGCTCAGTGTCACAGCTCCTGCCAGCTCCTAGCCACTCCATCAGCTCCTCAGCAGCTGGGGCTCAATCCCCTTTGCAGATTTCTGGAGCCCTTCTTGAAGCTTCTGTTGCCTCTGGGACTCTTGCTCTGGTCTCTGCAGGTCTCCACTGCTCTCATGTTCTTTGGAGTTCTTCAGAGACAATAGCCCTTTGTGTTTCCAGTTCATTCCTAGAACACGCTCACCCCTCTACCCAACATGAGAATCACAAGCAGTCAATAGGCCCATCCAAGTGAGACTTTTATTGGGGCCTGTGCTGCTGCACAGGGGAATAGGGCATTGGAGGGAGGGAACATTCCTTATATGGAGGAGCAGTCTCCAACACATGTGTAATCTCCTGTGCTTCATGGATCTGTTTGTGGGCTTTCAGAGTACTGATGGGAGTAGGGTCATCTGGAGAGGGTGCTGGGCAGTCATCTGGAATAGGTTTGTTTCAAGCCTGCTGTAACCATGTCAATTATCTCCTGTGAAGCATCCAGGACAGCTGCAGCTGACATGGTAACAGGTTGACTGAACTCAAGGAGAAGTGAATGCTGTTTTCACAGAAATGGCTGAACTGAAGATGTGACGGCCACCCCTTGCAAGGAGCTTCCAAGAGGGGTGGTAATGTCTGTCATGGCCCATTGGGCTTTAGGGATAGGGCACTGGGGCCTGGTCCTTCCCTGATATTTGCCCTGTCAGGTGTGCTGTACCTGCAGCACCCAAGCAGCACAGAGTGGTAGAGGGACGTCGTGGCTCCTGTTAGGGCTGCAGGAATAGGGTCCAGGGGGTGGGCTAGAGGGATGGCTGCCTGGCAGCCCAAGAGGGGGCAGGAAGACACTGCAGGTCACTGCCCTGGGCATCAAGAGGAAGGGGCATGCCAGCTGCTGCCACCCGCACAGCATAGGGTCCAAAGCTGGGGAGAGCGATGGGAGATGAAGAAAAGGGGAAGAAACAAAGACTATTCTTGAAAGTTAGGACCAGGTGGAAGCAGAGCCTGGCAAAAGCTAATTGCCGCCTGGAGTCCCACACACTCTTTATTTACAGTGGAAGGCAAACAGGAAGAAAGGGCAGGGCAAATAGTGCTACGTGCCCTAGGCAGAACATAGCATGATTGTTTCCTGACTGGGGTATGCGCAGGAAGGGAACAGGAAAGGATACATAGTGTAACTGTCTCCTGGGGTTGTGCCATCCAGGGTCTTCAATATTAGTTAAGCACACTGTGTCTGTTTGGCTATCTAATCTATGGAGGAGAAAGGGAGTAGGGAGGAGCTGAAGGGCCATCTTCAGTCTCGGCCTGCAGCATCCAACTATCAATCAAATCACACCTGTCTGCCTGTCACAGGGAGAAGGGAAACATCAGGCTTCATTATGAAAACATGCAATGTCTAATGTGACAAAATAAAATGAAATCTCGAAATGAGATAAAACCAGAGTGATGTTCACACAGCAGAAAGCAGGCATGGATGAGGTGTTCAAGGCGCATGCTGGTTTCTAGCTCTCTGGGGCCTGGCTGGGGATGCCCAGCTCAAGTCATCCTTATCAAGCCAGGGCGCTGAAGCTTGGGCTAGTTCTTCCTTGGTTGGGTCAATGGCCTTGTGGACTCTAGCAGGTGGGGACAGGTAGTCTCTCAAGAAAAGTTTCTCCACTACTGAACACATGAAATTTTGAGAGATGCTGTAGATCCAAACCACAATAGGAGAAGTAAACTAAAGTGCATGAAATTTTTTGAAACTGTTTTTCAAGTGCTATTTGAATAAAATTGATACTTTTCAAAATTGGGGTTTTTGTTTTATTTTGTTTTTGGTACCAGGGATCTAACCTGGGACATTGTGCTTACAAGGCAGGCGGCAGAACCACTGCACTAAATCCCAGGCCCTCAAAATTGTATTTTTGAAAAGTATGCAGTGACTGCTTCCAATTTTTTGAGAAAATGGAGTTCACGAGGCCAGATTTTAAGAAAGCAACACAAAGAGACAGACAGACATGAGTTTCTTGGAAGATATCTGAGGTTTTAGTAGTGCCAAGGCTGAAAAGCAGGCACTGAGGTGTAAGACTGTGTCACACTTGTGACTTGTGTCTAGGAGCAATTATTTTAGAAAATCCTTATTGTGGACTTTTGTAAGGGTATTTGGAGTACTCATATAAGTCTTACTCATTGGCTGACATGGGTAGTCTGCCATATAGACAGACATGATGTTTTACCTCTTGGCTAAGGTGGCTTCTTCCTTTTCTTTTTCCTCCTTTTCTTCCTTCTTTTCCTTCTCTCCCTTCTTCCTCTTCTCCTCTTCCTCCCCCTCCTTTGTACTGGGGATTGAACCCAGGCCTTCACACTGAGCTACATGCTCAGCCCTTTATTTTTAAAAATTTTTGATACAGGTTCTTGCTAAGTCACTAAGTCACCCAGGTTGGACTCAAAACTTGTGATCCTCCTGCCTCAGCTTCCCATTATGGCTGAGGCTTCCTATGGCACTTGACCTGAACACTGCTGACTTGTGCCCTCCTTTCTCACTATTTCCCATTCTTGGGCACTGCTGGGCTCATCCTGATAGTGAGCTACTCTCTCCTACTTGGCCACTCGTTCACTGTTGATTGTGCTAATGTCCCCTTCTCTTCTCCGTGATGAAAGTTGTATTTTAAAAACAGCAAATATGTGTTCATTGCTAATTTTACTCCTTTTTCCACGAGCACAGGTGGTTTCTTATTTTTACTTTTTCTAAACTAAGGAGAAATACATGCTTGGGACTTTATCCCAGGAGCTTAAAAATAGAGATTCGGTGATATAATAAATCACACTTACATAGGACACGTTTTAACATCTGAAAGTACAGAGATTTAACATCTTCAAGTCCAAAAATTAATTGATCTGATAAAGAGAAGTCAAGAAAACCAAGTCATGTGCTTGTGGTGTGTTTCCTTCTCCACAGCAACACACTAGAGTCTGGACACAAACTCAGTTTCTTCAGGAGGAGGCACACCTTTGAGCACAACTCAATGTGGAATGCCTCTGTAATGTGTTTCAGAATCAAGTGTTAGTGCTAAATGAGATCAATTCCCATAGAGTTGCCTCTTGATCATAAGCAAGAAAATCCTCACACTGGAGAGAAATCTGATAAATCTGAAGTGTAACTGAGGTGGGAAATCACAAACTAATACTGAGGATCCTTTTAATGAATACCCCAAGCTTTGGGGCCACCTTTGGGAGATAGGGATGATAGAAAAGCCTTTCCCGAGCAAGCAGCTACCGTCCCTCAAGAGATGGAGAAAGCAGGAGAAAAACTGTGTGACTGTGTGGACCCTGGAGACAACATCAGTGCCAAGTCAGGCCTGAAGTCCCCCAGGAAACACAGACAAGGACAGATCACCCTGAAGTTAACAAGTGTGAGGTCAGCTATTTTTAAGCACTGAAAAGTTAACATTAGGGAGAACACCCACGAAGCCAATGAAAGCAAGATGGCTGTCAGAAAAGCACCTCAGCTCACTCGAGCTGCTAGGACTCAGGCAGGAGAGGACATCTTTGAATGTATTTGTTGCAAGATATCTTTTTGCTGGGACTTGGACCTCACTGATCATCAGAAGACATGCATATGAGAGGAACCAAGTCAAAGTAACCGATGTGGGAAAACCTGCCAGAAATCATAACTCACATATGTGCAGATAACTCACCCAAGAGAAACCTCATGAATATAAGGCAATTGGCAAAGCTTGTCACAATCTCCCTTCACAGACAAGCAGAGAACAGACAGGAGAGAAGCCCAATAGTTGCGACAAGTGCGCAGAACCCTGAGAGTCCATCTGAGGACTGACACTGGGGAGAAGCCCTAAGAATGTCAGGAGCATGGCAAGGTCCTGTGTGAAGTCAGATCTCACTGAGCACTACATACATGTATGATGAGTGTGGGAAAACCTTCCAGGAATCAGTTTGCTAAATGTAAGGGAAGGAAACTCTGTAAGTGTGCTGAGTGTGGAAAATCTTTCTACTGTAAATTAGACCTAAGCCAAGTGTGGTGGTACGGCTATAATCCCAGTACTCAGGCAGGCTGAGGCAGGAGGACTGTAAATTCAAGTCAAGCCTGGGCAACTTAGTGATTTACTGAAACCCTCTCTCAAAATAACACCAATGGGCTAGGGATTTACCTTAGTGTTAAGGGCCTGGGTTCAACCCCCAGTTGTACACACACAAAAAAGCCCTAAATGTACACAGGGGAAAAATACAACAGGAGAGAAACCCTGTAAATGTTACCAAGTGTGAGAAATTGTGCTTGAATCAGCCCTGATTACACATCAGGTAGCTCACACAGGGAGAAACCTTATGGCTGTCATGAATATGGAAGACTGTATGAAGTCAAATCTCAAAAAACACCAGAAAACTCACACTGGGAAAAAAAAACCCCTATGAATGTAATAAGCATGGCAGATCCTTCTCGAATTTGATCCTTGTCATCCATCATTAAACTCAAAAAGGAGAGAAACCTTATACATTCAATGAAGGCAAGAAGTCTTGCAAAGAGTCAGCTCCCCTGTTGGGTATGGTGGCTCATGCCTGTAATCCCAGAATTCTGGGAGGCTGAGGCAGGGGGTCAAGTTTAAAGTTAGCCTGTGCAATTTAGTGACTTAGTGAGATACTGTCTCTATATAAGATAATAAGGGGCTGAGACTGTAGCTCAGTGGAAAGCCCTAGGTTCAATCTCTAGTACTATAGGAAAAAAATCAGCTCTTCATTGAACATCAGAGTACTCACGCTGGAAAAAAAGCTCCTGAGTATATGGAATGTGGGAAGGTGTTTTATATGAACTCTCATCTTAATATTTATCTAAGAAATTACACAGGAAAGAAGCACCATAACGTGGTGAATGTGAAAAAGAGTGTGACTTCCATAAAGTTGCCCTCACTGATCATCCAAGAACCCAGCCAGAGAAATCCTACAAATGTAATGACTGTCAGAAGCCTTGTCAGCAAGTCAACCCTGACTACATCAGAGAACTCATACAGGGGAGAAACCCTATAAATGTCATGAATGTGGGAAATCCTTCCATGTGAAGCTGGAGTTCGGTACGTAAACATTAGTGGACACATACAGGGAAGAACACATAGGAATGTAAGGAGTGTGGAAAAGCCTCTTTCTAGAGGTCATGCCTCATTGTGCTTTGCAAAACACACTGGGAGAAACTCCACAAGTTCAATAAATTAGGGATATCCTTCTGCTATAGGTCAGCCTTAATTGTACACCAAGAACTGACATGGAGAAACCATACAACTGGCAGGAATGCGACAAGTTCTTTGATGTGAAGTCATACCTCACTGTACATCAGAAACTCACTCAGAAAATCTCTGAATATGCTGAATGTGGGAAGACCAAGGCCTCATCAGCCACCACGGGATAATAGTAGGGACACCACTACAAACCTAAACTCATAGTAAGTGCTGGTGGCAAACTGCACAGAAGTTTAACAAGTTGTTAAACTCTACAGCACAAACTGTAGAGAAACATGTGTACCTCTGTGCTGCCATGTTTGGCTGTTCCTGCAGAAATCAGTGGCACAGTCCAAGTGGTAGGAGCCGAGGAACCATCTGTGTAACAGGATGGCAGCTACTGTGCCCTGATTTTGTCTCCCCAGCTCATTTGTGTCTCTTGGCAGCACAATGGCACGCAGCTCTGCTTGAACCTTGCTGAAGAACCTTGATGTGGCCCAGTTTTCCCTTCTTCACCAGTGATTGTCTGCACTTGGCACAAGACAGGCAGTGGGCACTAGGATTTTAAGGAGATGCTGGGTAACTTTGGGGAATGATTTCATCACTGATCAAGAGATGAGCAGAAATGACGGAATACCTAGCTTTAACTGCTGGCTGGATCTTGTGACTCGGGCTTGCAGGTGGAGGCTAGTGAGCAAATAGAAGACCTTGTCAATGGAGGTGCAGAGCTGAATGGATTGGCTCTAATGTGGCTCTGTATTGGGGACACTTTGAGGTCATTAATTTTCCTATTAAGCTTGTTGAAGTTGAGATTCTTCAGTTACTCAAGACTTCAGTTACTATAAGACATTCTAGATTTGAAGGTGGATATATTGCAAAAAAATAATTATTTCATTCATGTGCTGAAGTTAGCTAAGTGATAGAACATGTGCTTAGCATGCGTGAGGCCCTGAGTTCATTCCCAGCATTACCACCACCAAAAAAAAAAAAAAAAAAAAAAAAAAAAA